>NC_092353.1:82949956-83264331 GCF_963676685.1 Mytilus edulis | reverse complement strand
CACAGAACACCTCCAATAGGTCTGCAACACAGCGAGAATGAATGAGTCTGAATGTTCCTCTATTATCTTAAGCCTCTCTATTGAGGTAGAACACAGAAGGTCGCCAATAGGTCTACAACACAGCGAGAATGAATGAGTTTGAATGTTCCTCTAGTATCTTAAGCCTCTCTATTGAGGTAGAACACTGAAGGCCACCAATACGTCTGCAACACAGCGAGAATGAATGAGTTTTAATGTTCCTCTAGAATCGTAAGCCTCTCTATTGAGGTAGAACACAGAAGGTCACAAATAGGTCTGCAACACAGCGAGAATGAATGATTTTGAATGTTCACCTAGTATTTTAAGCCTCTCTATTGAGGTAGAACACAGAAGGCCACCAATAGGTCTGCAACACAGCGAGAATGAATGAGTTTGAATGTTGCTCTAGTATCTTAAGCCTCTCTATTGAGGTAGAACACAGAGGACTACCGATAGGTCTGCAACACAGCGAGAATGAATGAGTTTGAAAGCTCCTCTAATACATAAAGCCTCTCTATTGAGGTAGAACACAGAAGGCCACCAATAGGTCTACAACACAGCGAAAATGAATGAGTTTGAATGTTCCTCTAGTATTTTAAGCCTCTCTATTAAGGTAGAACACAGAAGACCACCAATAGGTCTGCAACACAGCGAGAATGAATGAGTTTGAATGTTCCTCTAATACCTAAAGCCTCTCTATTGAGGTAGAACACATAAGGTAACCAATAGGTTTACAACACAGAGAGAATGAATGAGTTTGAATGTTCCTCTAGTATTTTAAGCCTCTCTATTGAGGTAGAACACAGAAGACCACCAATAGGTCTGCAACACACCGAGAATGGATGAGTTTGAATGTTCCTCTAGTATCTTAAGCCTATCTATTGAGGTAGAACACAGAAGGTCAACAATAGGTCTCACCACAGCGAGAATGAATGAGTTTGAATGTTCCTCTAGTGTCTTAAGCCTCTCTATTGAGGTAGAACACAGAAAGCCACCAATAGGTCTGCAACACAGCGAGAATGAATGAGTTTTAATGTTCCTCTAGAATCGTAAGCCTCTCTATTGAGGTAGAACACAGAAGGTCACCACTAGGTCTGCAACACAGCGAGAATGAATGAGTTTGAATGTCTCTTTAGTATCTTAAGCCTCTCTATTGAGGTAGAATACAGAAGGTCATCAATAGGTCTGCAACACAGCGAGAATGAATGAGTTTGAATATTCCTCTAGTATCTTAAGCCTCTCTATTGAGGTAGAACACAGAAGGTCACCAATAGGTCTGCAACACAGCGAGAATGAATGAGTTTGAATGTTCCTCTAGTATCTTAAGCCTCTCTATTGAGGTAGAACACAGAAGGTCACCAATAGGTTTACAGCACAGTGAGAATGAATGAGTTTGAATGTTCCTCTAGAATCTTAAGCCTCTCTATTGAGGTAGAACACAGAAGGCCACCAATAGGTCTACAACACAGCGAGAATGAATGAGTTTGAATGTTCCTCTAGTATTTTAAGCCTCTCTATTGAGGTAGAACACAGAAGACCACCAATAGGTCTGCAACACAGCGAAAATGAATGAGTTTGAATGTTCCTCTAGTACCTTAAGCCTCTCTAGTGATGTAGAAGACAGAAGGTCAACAATAGGTCTGCAACACAGCGAGAATGGATGAGTTTGAATGTTCCTCTAGTATCTTAAGCCTTTCTATTGAGGTAGAACACAGAAGGTCAACAATAGGTCTACAACACAGCGAGAATGAATGAGTTTTAATGTTCCTCTAGAATCGTAAGACTCTCTTTTGAAGTAGAACACAGAAGGTCACCACAAGGTCTGCAACACAGCGAGAATGAATGAGTTTGAATGTTTCTTTAGTATCTTAAGCCTCTCTATTGAGGTAGAACACAGAAGGTCATCAATAGGTCTGCAACACAGGGAGAATGAATGAGTTTCAATATTCCTCTAGTATCTTAAGCCTCTCTATTGAGGTAGAACACAGAAGGTCACCAATAGGTATGGAACACAGCGAAAATAAATGAGTTTGAATGTTCCTCTAGTATCTTAAGCCTCTCTATTGAGGTAAAACACAGAAGGTCACCAATAGTTCTACAACACAGTGAGAATGAATGAGTTTGAATGTTCCTCTAGAATCTTAAGCCTGTCTATTGAGGTAGAACACAGAAGGTCACCAGTAGGTCTCAATACAGCGAGAATGAATGAGTTTGAATGTTCCTCTAGTATCTTAAGCCTGTCTATTTAGGTAGAACACAGAAGGTCACCAAGAGGTCTGCAACACAGCGAGAATGAATGAGTTTGAATGTTCCTCTAGAATCTTAAGCCTCTCTATTGAGGTAGAACACAGAAGGTCAGCAATAGGTCTACAACACAGCGAGAATGAATGCGTTTGAATGTTCCTCTAGTATCGTAAGCCTCTCTATTGAGGTAGAACACAGAAGGCCACCAATAGGTCTGCAACACACCGAGAATGAATGAGTTTGAATGTTCCTCTAGAATCCTAAGCATCTCTATTGAGGTAGAACACAGAAGGTCAGCAATATGTCTACAACTCAGCGAGAATGAATTAGTTTAAATGTTCCTCTAGTATCTTAAACCTCTTTATTGAGGTAGAACACTGAAGGCCACCAATTTGTCTTCAACACAGCGAGAATGAATGAGTGTGAATGTTCCTCCAGTATCTTAAGCCTCTCTATTGAGGCACAGTCAAGTCTTGAAATAGATTTGCATATAGCATTGTAATTCTATTTGCAACACAGACTTTGAAAATATATTTTTTGTAGTGGATAGCTACATTACTTTGTTAAAAGGTTCAACATTATATTTTGTGTTTATTGAAATTTATATAACCGTAAAAGAGTTATCGCGTTGGTATATTTTAGGTAATACATATTAAACATTGTCTTTGTAACCTACTGATTGACTGAAACATGTGACCAAATCAAAACTTCCACGTTGAAAAATTTTAAAATGCAATTTGTTAGTTGCTTAGAAATGAACTCATTACAGTATAATGTGATTCCTATTTCAGAAGTGTTCATCCAATGTACAATGTTTTAATTATTACAGTGAAACCTGTTAAAACCGAATCCTGATAAAAGCGAATTTCATGTCAAACCGAACAATTTCTAAAGTCCCGTAACATTTCTCTATTAATTACCGTTATTTTAACCTGATAAAACCGAATCCTGCTAACACCGAATTCCGAACGACATTTAAAGCCCCGTTAGTCAATTTGTATCTAAAATTTACCTGTCAAAATCGATCAATAGCAATCAAAACAATGTAAGTATTTACAACGATATGCATGAGTGATTTAACAATCATATGCTTGCAGAGGATCCCTTGAGGGTATTTAAATTTTAATTTAATGATGAGTTGTTTTTATAAACTAATTAGCTTGTACATGTTTACGAATGCAGTGTTAAAATGAAACTAAGAAGAAACGTAAATTCGACCAAAATGATAACCTTCTCCATCGCCTAAACATGCTAAAAGGGCAAGAAAGGAACTTTCTATAGAAAACAAAATGGATTTAATTAAAGATTCGGAGGCAGTTCCAAAAATTTCACAAAAGGATCTAAGTTTAAAGTATGGGATCGGGAAAGCTACTGTTTGTGACATTCTTAAACGTAAAGATACATATCGTACTCAATACGAAGAAAACAAAGGAAGTAAGCGGAAACGTCATGCCAGTTCAAGTAAATTTTTCGATTTGAATGAACTTCTATTTCGTTGGTTTAAAGGTGCTCGTGAAAAGAACATTCCTTTAAGCGGACCTATCTTACAGGAAACAGCTTTGGAGTTCGCAAAGGAGCTAAATTTGCCCGAGTTTAAAGCCTCAAACAGATAGCTAGAAAGCTGGCGTTTAAGATACGGTATTGGAATTTTTCAAAGTTTGCGGGGAAAGTGCTGATGTGAATTGAAACGTTGTTGCAGAATTTAAAAGTAAATTAGCCGATATTTTTAAAGATTATGACCCAAGTGATACGTTCAATGCCGATGAAACAGGCCTTTTCTTTCGTGCCCATCCTGACAAGACATTAGCGGAGCGTGGGAAAGAATTTTAAGGGGGTAAAATGTTAAAATAAAGGCTTACTGTTATGCTGTGTTGTAGTGTCAGAGGCGAGAAACTAAAACCTTCAGTCATTGGTAACGCTAATAAACCTAGATGTTTTCGCAATTTGGATATTAAATCGCTTCCTGTGACTTTGAAGGCAAACAAAAAGTCCTGGATGAATAGCACATTTTTCACTGAAATGGTAAAGGACATTAATCGGGACATGTGGAAAAAATCTAGGAAAATCGGTATTTTCCTTGACAATGCAACTTCTCACTCGCACAATCTAAAGCTTAGTAATGTTGAATTGAAGTTTTTCCCAGCAAATACGACTTCTAAACTACATCCACTTGATTTGGGTATTATTCGTGCCTTTAAAGCGAGATATAGAAAGCACATGATCAAACATTTACTGCCACAAATTGACAACTGCAATACAGTTACTGAACTGTGCAAAGAAATAAACGTTTTAAAAGCCATTCACTGGATTAAGAAGTCGTGGAACGAAACTAAATCCACAACAATTGAATCATGTTTTCGTGATGCGGGATTCCCCGTAAAGGCCCCAACAAATGTAGATGAGCCTGAAGACCCGGATGACGACATACCGTTAGCCGATTTAGTGGAACAATTAGGGTCAAGGGATCCGAGTATACAAATTACAGAAGCTGACGATGTTGATGACAATTTGGCCACCGAATCAGCATTTGACAGTGAGAGGGAACCGGACTTAATCAGGGAATTTACTAGATATACTTTAATCGAATCCGACGAAGATGTTGACACAGACATTCCAACAGAGGTTCAACCCGGTTCCGATATGAACCATACTGAAATTTTGGATTTATTGACAAAGTTGCGCAAGTTTTCTACTTCTAAGGATAGCCGTTACCTAGATCAAACGGAACAAATGATTTCAATGACCGAGGACTTGATTGTGAAAAGCAAACTAGCTACACGTCAGACAACATTGGATAATTATTTCTCTTTACAATGAGATCGATTAACAGTTTGAACTTGCACTTTAATGATCATTAAAAATTGTAATTGTTTTTTCTGCATCTATAAAATAACTTTTTGATATAATTTATTTTATTTTATTTTATATTGAAACCAACACGACAATACTTGTCATCTGTTGTATTACTTGGTGTCCGTCGTCTGGTGTATTATTTGGTGTCCGTCGTCAGTGTCTAAATTATTTTGCTGTCCATTTCCGTTTACCTGCACAATCCGAACACCTGTGAAAACCGAACAAAACACAAAGTTCCATGGGTGTTCGGTTTGGACAGGTTTCACTGTATAATAAAAATAATGAAAAGAATCAGAAAAACATCTGCGAATTGACCTCGAAACTGAAAAAAAAGAAGATAGTGAGGCATAAACACACCCTGTCTTGCGCAAAGTTATTTATTTTCTAATCTTACCCGGCCAGGTTATAAATTTTACAAATTCAGCTGCAACACCCCGCCCCCCCCACCCCTGATCGAGTCGAAAAAAGGAATAGTTTTACATTCTTTATAAGGAAATGACTGTGCCTTTTCGACAAGGGACTTTCCGATTTGAATTTTCCTTGGAGTTCACTTAGAAAATACTTGAAAATACCGTAGACATCACCAAATACAAACCCATCTGTACATGTTAATTGTATAACCCTAAGACAGCACCAAATACAAAACCATTTGTACATATTATTTATATAGTCCAAAGACATCACGAAATACAAAACCATCGACATATGTTACTTCTCTTACAATAAGACATCACCAACTACAAAACTATCGATACATGTTAATTGTATAACCCTAAGACATCACCAAATACAAATCCATCGGCACTTTCTACTCCTCTTATCATAACCCAAAGACATCACCAAATACAAAACCATTGGTACATTGTAATTGTATAACCCAAAGACATCACCAAATACAAAACCATTGGTACATGTTAGTTGTATAACCCAAAGACATCATCAAATACATGGCCATCGGTATATGTTAATTGTATAATCCAAAGACATCACCAAATATAAATCCATCGGTATATGTTAATTGTATAACCCAAAGACATCACCAAATACAAAGCCATCGGTATATGGTCATTGTATAACCCAAAGACATCATCAAATACAAAGCCATTGATACATGTTCATTGTATAATCCAAAGACATCATCAAATACAAAGCCATTGATACATGTTCATTGTATAACCCAAAGACATCACCAAATACAAAGCTATCGGTTAATGTTAATTGTATAACCTTATATATCACCAAATGGAAAACCATCAGGACATGTTAATTTTATAACCCAAAGATATCACCAAATACAAAACCATTGGTACATGTTAATTGTATAACCCTAAGACATCACCAAATACAGATCCGTCGGCACTTGCTGCTCCTCTTACCATAAGACATCACCAAATACAAAACCATCGGTACATGTTACTTGTATAACCATAAGACATCACCAAATACAGATCCATCGGCACTTGCTACTCCTCTTACCATAAGACAGCACCAAATACAAAACCATCTGTGCATGTTAATTGTATAACCAAAAGATATCACCAAATACAAAACCGTCGTTAAATGATAATTGTATAACCCTTAGACATCACCAAAATATAAAGCCATCGGTACATGTTAATTGTATAACCTTATACATCACCAAATAAAAAACCATCAGGACATGTTAATTGTATAACCCAAAGACATCATCAAATACATAGCCATTGGTATATGTTAATTGTATTACCCAAAGACATCATCAAATACATAGCCATCGGTATATGTTAATTGTATAACCCAAAGACATCACCAAATATAAATCCATCGGTACATGTTCATTGTATAACCCAAAGACATCACCAAATATAAATTCATCGGTACATGTTCATTGTATAACCAAAAGACATCACCAAATACAAAGCCATCGGTACATGTCAATTGTCTTACCCTAAGACATCATCATATACTAAACCATTAGTAAATTTAATTCACTTACCATAAGAATTAACAGAGGGTACAAATTTAAATGAAATCAAGATATTATGACAAATAGTACTTTTACTGGTTGGAACAACACAAATATTGAAAAACAAAATAACCACAAAGTGCATCTCTCACACGTAAGACCTTAATGAAACTGATCTCTGGAAATTTGTGTTGAATCTTTGAATATGTTAAAACATTTCCTCCTTAATAATTACGCAAGAGTTTATAGTAAATAGTTGTAATTCAACACGAGGGAGTATGCATACTTTGTTGTGAAAATACTTTATTTTATAATATACACAGAATCAACCATTTCATAATTGTAAAGCACCCTGTGTATCTTTATGAATCTACATTTGAACTTGAAATTTTGTTTCGTACACGTTAATATCGAAATCGATCAATATTAAATCAACATGATCAAATTATTTCGATATTTGAATACCATCCTTCTATTTTAAGTCAGAATATGCTTCGGTGTCTTTCTGAAAATGACTGTTTGTATCTTTATTAATCTAAATTTGAACTTTAATATATTTACAATGTTTGGGAATTATTTTTCGTACAAGTTAATAGCGAAATCCAATCAATATTAAATCAGATTATTTCGACGTTTCAATACGATCCCTCTATGTTTAGTCAGAATTGTGCTTAGATGTCAGTAAAGACGACTTTCTGAAAATGTCGAATGAGAAAACTCAATGAGATAAAAATACAAAAGTCATCGAGGGGAAACATAACGGATTAAGATGTGTGCTAAAAACATAATAGCTCTAATACGACTTTTGTTACAAAAGAAATTTGATAATTTATACAAAACTATCAATGATCTGTCATTATTTTTACAAATAATCCGATATGACAAAAGACATCTCATGGTGAGTTCTTGACTTGGGACAGGCACTATGACAGTGTCGCAAAAATAACAAATGTTCACGATATATTAAATTTCTCCTTTTCATTTCGATGGTTAGATTAACAAATAGTGTTAAAAAGAAAATGAAGTGTGCCAGAAAACTTTTAAATCCTTCAAACGGTGTCGGTGTTGATATTATTTGAGTCAAATGTTTTTTTGTTAATTGTCTTCTGATCTTTGATTGATAATGTATTCATTGCGTAGTCATACAATATTTTTTTATTTTGATGTGGATTAAAAAAAGTCTTTGAATTAACAAATCGTCTTAGAATCACAGTATCAAATACATGCATATTGTAATCGTAAAATGATAACAACATTATAATGGTGCGTTCACACGTAATTCGATTTCGATTCGCATTAACTAATTCGAATTAGTTAAATTCGCATTCAAATCGTTTTACGTCCGAACGTAGATTTTAATACGAATAGCATAGAGACACATTCGCTTTATCAATAAATTAACTATGATTTAAAAAAAACAAAACATTTAGAGCCCATGAGATCTTCTTGCTATCTTGATCTGATACGGCATTTATCTGAATCATTTGTCCTTCTCATTTTATAACAAGGTAAGGGTTTTCCTATTGTTTCGAAGACCATGTTTTCCTGTTATTTTGCAATAACTATTGTTAAACGAAAAAAAAACCATTTGTATGATTTATCACTTCTTTGAAAACATTCTTCTTTAGGGAACGACCATTTGATTTTTTGTGGAGTGTGCTAGGATAGATAAGGCAACATTCCTCTATTGACGACCAAGTATTACCCCTTTGTAAAATATTGTCAGATATTTCGGACTTCTCGGGATTCATGTATGTTACGTCCATGACGTCATTATGGTTTTCGCCTATAGTATTTTCGTGGACATGAATTATTGGTGTTACGTTTTTAATTTGAAAAAATCAAGACATAATGATACTATGCTTTTAACTTGTCTGTCCAAGCACTTGTTTGGGTAGTTCGAAATACAATTTGGAAAGTGTTCACACCACAGTTTAATTCGACTTGAAGGCAATTAACTAATGTGCATTAACGAAAACGCATTTCTTAAGCAAATTTGATAATGCGAATTAATGAATTCGAATCGATTCAACTTTAAAAAAAAAAAAAGACTATGTGAACGCGAATCGAACATGTGAACGAGGCATTATAGTTACATATATTGCTTTTTCGAAGCATAAACATAGTTTTGAAATTATGACAAAACGAGTATTTATTCTTCATAACTTCAATTTTATGTTAACTAATTAAAACTGCATTATAGTTGATGAACTTTAGTATACAAATATTTATCTTTTTAACCCCATTTTAATACAGCTAGCTATATGTCAATTACAATTCTAGGCAGCCAATAAGAATATCGGCCATCAATTTTCAATTCAGTTACTTAAGTTGTTTCTGTGATTACCTTCAAAACCTTAATGAGTATAAAATAATTTGCGTAACAGTTTTCTTTGTGTTTTGCCTAATAAATATTGGTTTAAAATGGTTTTCCCTCCTGATGCAGCAGTTACTATCTAACAACTTTTGCCAAACTGCTAGCATATTAACAGCTATAATTGGTAAACAAAGAAAAATCTCGAGTTTTCTCGATATTTATTGATTCTTGTTTCATATCAACTTGAAATCGAGTGGATAACCCTTGAAATAGGACAAATGAGAAAAGAGTGACATACAAATGGTGAAAGCACAATGGTTTGGTTGTTCGGAAAATGTTAATTATCAACCGAATATGTATATCTCCTGACTGTTAGGGGTTTTATTTATTTCTAATGATGTTGGTCTCAATTATCTTATCACTTCAATGATATAAACTTAAAGTCCTTATTTTGTATTTCTTTAAAATATGCTAGGCAAAAAAAAGGAATGTTACATTGGTTTTTTAATTTAAAAAATCACATATATTTATTTTAGATATTTGTATTAAGATTAAAACTATTAACCTGAATGGTATATCTATCAAACTTACTCATTTGTAAAAAAAAATCGGAAATGACGTAACATCATTTTCTGATATCAAACAAATAAGTATATATTTTTTGTAAATATTGTATAGAGATAAAATCGAGTTGTCCTTTTGGTTATTAATTGTGTCGAACACTATTCTGAACAAAAGGTCGCATTAAAAAATTGAAAAAAAATTACACATAAATCAATGCCACGTCTACGCCAAAATGAATGAGAAAGAGGTATTGGGATGTTGGCAGCAGGAATGACTCAAATGCAGGTTGAAAAAACTTTAATGTCTCTAGAATGACTATTACAAGACTTAAGACTCGTCTAACAGATACTGGCACGACAAATGATCGTCCTTGAAGTGGCAGACCACGTGGAACGACGTTACGTCAAGACAGACACCTCCGCATTATTCATATCATATTCACAAACCAACGGAA
This sequence comes from Mytilus edulis, assembly GCF_963676685.1. NCBI lineage: Eukaryota > Metazoa > Mollusca > Bivalvia > Mytilida > Mytilidae > Mytilus > Mytilus edulis. The sequence continues at coordinate 83,253,936 of NC_092353.1, read as the reverse complement.
GAAATAACAACAGAATATCTGTGCAAACAGTTCGTAACTGATAACGTCAAGCTGATCTAAGAGCACGTCGTCTATGGAAGGGACCTATCCTTACGCAACTTCAAAGGACTCGGGTAGGGATTCGATAAAATAGGCTTACATGGAGACAAGTTCTTTTTACCGATGAATCGAAATTCAACTTAAAATTTAGCGACGGCAAATGATCGATTTTCTGATGCGTGCGTACAGGAAAAATATCGGTTTGGTGGTGGAGAAATTATGGTATGGGGAGGAATGAACTACCAGGAGCGCACCGAGCTCAAAATCATCGATGGTAACTTAAATGCAACAAAGTATAGGGACGAAATTCTCCAGTTGTTCTCCCGTTTTCTCCAAAGGCATCGCTTTAACCATGTTTTTCAAAAGGACAACGACCGTTGTCACGTGGCACAAATTTCGATGAACTTTTTGGAGAATAATCACATTCGTGTGTGGCCACGGCTAGCAATGTCTCCAGATTTATCGCCAATCGAACATCTTTGAAACGAACTTGCACGACGTTTCATAAAAAGCCAAAATCCACCGGAAACGCTAGCCCAGCACCGAACAGCACTTTTAGTGGAATGGAACAACATCCCTCAAGACTTTATTTGACGTCTAATTGATACAATGCGACGACGGTGTCAGGTGGTCATAAATGCAAAAGGTGGTCATACACGATATTGTCAAGTCAACTTGAATTGTGTACTCGTCCCGTTACAATTGTCCGAAAATGTGCAATATTGTTTCAATTTGAGAAAACATGTTATTGTTCTCTTCAAAATTATATAAGCTAACTATTCCATTAAACTATTGTTATCAATGTCTAGCTATAAAAAAATATAAATAATCTTACTAACATGTAACGTTTCTTTCTTTTTGCCGAGTATAGTTATCAACATATTTGATATGTTTATAAAATGAAAAGTTATAATCATTACAGATTTACCCAAACAAAAACATAAAACCGGAAAAATTTAATAAGATAAGTTATATAATGGATCAGCAAACCATCAGCATATGGTAGCAAATATTTGTTTGCAGAATCAATGTACTAGCAAGTCGAGAGGCGTCAAACCTTGTATTACATTCCCAATATATTACTATAATAATACTAGCAATACAAACAGCATGAAACAGACAGGAGGCTACTGTAAAAGAGGCAGAGATGATTGAAAACTGGTTAATTCTTATGATAAATAGTAATTATACATTGATATGTTAGTAGCGTAATTGATTAACGCAAAATGAAAAAAATACCAAGGCCTGCTCTATAATTTAAAAAAAAAACAATTTCTTTCACAAATTTAGCAATCTTTATAATAATGAATTTGGATTTGTTTTATCTAAGTTACCATATTTCATAATAGCTAGGTCGATCGCAGTGTTGGCAGACTGTTAGTGTGATCTGCTGACGTCAATAACGAGGGGCAGCAGGGAAACGTCAGATAGAAATGTGTAACAACCAGTATAAAGTCACGATTTTTTTTCTCCGCAAAACATATTAATGAAAAAAAAAATCAAGTCTAAGTTGTTTATAGAAATGCTATTAACCTATCACATGTACTTTGCACGTCGGTTTCTCTTATGTCTCTTATGAAATGATACTGTAGTTATAGTTTTATTTGAGCAATTTCATTTTAGTTTTGGAATAATATCGCTTTAAAGTTTCGTTTTTAAAATATTCGTAATACAGTAATGCACTGAGGATAAGAAAAACTTTAAAATTTCACTGTCCTACTTTAACCTAAGCAGACTAAACCCACATTGAGCTACACCAAAATAGTCCTAGCCATTAAATGAACCATGAACCATAAGCAACACCTAAGCCTTTCACTTTCACCATCTTTAAAACGTAGCTTTAAAGAACAAAAAGTAACCTAACACTGAACCTTAAATGAACAATATCTATTAATTGTAGTAAAATAATTCCATTTCAATAGTACTGACAGATGTTTATGAGCCAATACAATAGTCGTTGTGTAGGTATGCCTCAATTTGTTTATTTTAAAGCGTTCGTTACTTTGTAGTACACATTTAAGCTTCAACAACATTTGATTCCAGACAGTTTAATATAAGGACAAAAGAACAAATTTGAGAACTTTTGCTATCACTTGAAAAGTATCTTTCAGACGGTTATATACCTGTGGTATCTTTTGCCTTCCTCCCTTATATGACAGCATGATTAATTATGACTAAATTCCGAGTAATTTTCTCAACTGAAACACGAAAAGTAAAGCCGAAAATAAATATCGAAGTTGTGTAAAAAAGCAGGAAATGAACTCAATTTCTGTTGCATTTTCATATTTATTAAACATAAGATACCATAATTAAAGTAAATAAGATTATAATTTTAGTAATTTGATAAACAAAAAATCTATGAAATAATTCAGAAAGGATTACACATAACACATGCATAGCATATTCTGCATTGTTCTGTGTTTAATATAACAGTTTCCTATTTTTGTCGCTTGGAAAGCATACAAGCAAACAAAACACGATTTAAAGCATGAAACACATATTTCCAATGGGACCAATGACCAATACTGATAAAATATTGTTTTGCACGAATACTGCATGTGTTTGTCAATTATGTTTAATAATGATTTGTGGTTAGTAAGGACAATAATTAATTGAATATTTCAGTGATGTGTAGGTAATTAATAAGACTGTTTGGCGATCAAATAAGTAATGAGACACTTAACAAAAAGACATCCATTGGAAACGTACAACCTGGAAGGATTAAGATATATCTAAATAATATCTTAAGCTCTAAATCGAATGTTGTAAAAGAAGTGAATATTTTAGACAAGCCTATCAATGATCTCTCATTACATTGAATTCATTAAAAATTTAAAACGATATGACTAATCGTAGGTATAACAAATGTGCACGATATCTAAAACCTCTCCTGTTAATGGCGATGAGAAAACATACAAGAAACATATAAAAAATTAAAATACAAAAATAACTACAAGGAAAATTAAAAAAGGGAAAATGCCTTAATAAATGGCAGATCGAAAAGTCGAACACATTACACGACAGGAAAACAACTGTCATAAAAGAACTTGAAGTTGGTAAGAAGCCTCAAGTTTTACATCTTACGTTACGGTGTTGGTGCAAATAACTTTTGAGTCGATTGTGTATCTGTCAATTGTCTGCTGGACGTTGATTGATGATTATTCATTAAACTGTTATACAACATCTCTTTATTGTGATTTCAATGACTAAAATATTTCAAAGTTACAGTGTAATTACATGCATATGTAAAAATACAAATACAATTTAATCGTAATAAATATCGTGCTGTTTCGATGAAATCTCAAAGTAACTGCATGCACATTTACTTAGCTTGGTTAAACGTTACTAAACATTTGTATAATTATGACAAAAAAAAGGATAATGATTTTGTGTAACTTCGATTTTTACGTTTAAAATCGTCTTTTAAGGTGGTAGGGCTTGGTAAACCCAAATGTTTCCTCTCGTTTAATTGTTCTTATATGTACACCATTGAAAAAAAGTGGTCCATGCATCATCATGATCATCTGCAGAAGTCTTTTTGAAATTCACCATTGCATTTTATGTTTAGGGTATACTGAATATCACCAATTTTGGGTACACTAAAAAGCAGTCGAAAACACTAGTAGCTTTATATCATTGTGTGTGTTTGCTCATGTTGTCACTAGGAATACCCATGACTGTTATAATGCATAGAAGAAACATATTTCAAAGTAAATCTGAGATATCAGTGTAATATGTGTAGCCTGAATGTAAATGAATGGTTTTGGCCTGCTCAGATAGCACATGTATTTGTCTTACTACAGATGGGTGCAGTCCTAACCTGTACAGCAAGTTAACTTGATAACCAGTCATTTGGACTGGTCAAAGTTAACCTGTGACCAAATTTAGGACTGCTCTGACCAGTCCTAGGACCAAAATCTAGTTAACTTGAAAAGCGGACTTGGTCTTAGGACTGTTTTTATGTCTGCCAAAAAGTTAACTTCGAAACAGGTCCGCTATTGATATAAGTTAACTTCGAACCAGTCCTGCCGTAAAGTTAACATAAGTTAACTTCGAAACCAGTCCTGCCATAAAGTTAACATAAGTTAACTTCGAGACCAGTCCTGCCACAAAGTTAATTTCTGCTTTGACAAATCCGATCGAAACCAGACCTGTTCCCAAGTTAACTTTTGACTGGTCTGCTCAACACTAAGTTAACTTGTAACCAGGACCGCTCTACATCGATTTTTTAAAAATATTTTTTAATATCTTTGTTTCGTAGTATAAACATCGAAAACTAATACTTCCGTTATATAAACAGGATTTAATACAAATATTTGAAAATAAAGTTCGCATAAAACGTTGCTTGAAACACAAATTTATCTGTGATCTGCCAATCTATAAATTAAAAAACGATCTTGGTTACAATGATAACGGGCACTGAATATATATTCCAATACCTATCAAATTCAACGATATTTGCACTTTATTTATATGTATATCTATGAAAGGACGTATTTTAGAGGAAAGCATCATTATAACACATGACTACAAATTTTTGTTCGCATAAATTTAGGGTGCCAGCATGTCCTCCTTTTATTCAAAATATTGATGCATAAAAAAAATTAGTTACGTTTTGATACCTCATGCTGACTTGTACAACAAAGTTATTTGACCGTGTTGACCAAAACTGACCATGTGTGCACTTTTATTTATCAATCTATATACCTGCATAGTAAATCAGCCATATTTTTTCAAATTTTTGTTCGCATAAATTTAGGGTACCAGCATGTCCTCTTTTTTATTCAAAATTTTGATACGTAACAAAATTTCAGTAGTTTTGATACCTCATACTGACTTGTACAACAAAATTATTTGACTGCATCAACTAAAACTGACCATATGTGCACTTTAATTTGTAAATCCTTATACCAGCACAGTAAATAAGCCATATTTGTTATGTCAGGATTCAATGTATATTACAATGGACAACAATATTGCTATACAAGAACAACAATTTTTTGTTTGCATAAATTTAGGGTGCCAGCATATGTCCTCCTTTTATTCAAAATATCGAAACGTAACAAAATGTCAGTAGTTTTGATACCTCTTGCTGACTTGTGCAACAAAGTTATTTGACCGTGTTGACCAAAACTGACCATGTGAGCACTTCTATTTGTAAATCTATATACCAGCATATTAAATCAGCCATATTTGTTATGTCAGGATTCAATGTATATTACAATGGAAAGCAATATTGCTATACAATAACAACATTTTTTTGCTTGCATAAATTTAGGGTGCCAGCATATGTCCTCCTTTTATTCAAAATATTGATACGTAACAAAATTTTAGTAGTTTTGATACCTCTTGCTGACTTGTGCAACAAAATTATTTGACCGTGTTGACCAAAACTGACCATGTGTGCACTTTTTTTTATAAATCTATATACCCGCATAGTAAATCAGCCATATTTTTTCAAATTTTTGTTCGCATAAATTTAGGGTACCAGCATGTCCTCCTTTTATTCAAAATTTTGATGCGTAACAAAATTGCAGTAGTTTTGATACCTCATACTGACTTGTACAACAAAATTATTTGACTGCATCAACTAAAACTGACCATATGTGCACTTTAATTTGTAACTCTATATACCAGCATAGTAAATCAGCCATATTTGTTATTAGTCTAGTCAAAATAGATGAAAAATGTGGCCAACCTCAAAAAAATTGCAACAGAATTTGTTTGGGTATTTTTCAATTCTAAAAGGCTTTCTTAGTAACATACTAAAAGTCTACCAAGATATCTGAGTGGGAAAATTGATTTTTTGGGTGAAAAATAGCAAAATTTGTAAAAAATAGTGAAAAACTGGGAAAAGCTTGTTAAACATTCATTTTAGAAGATAATCATTTCAAATCAAAAGTTTTACAACAGTTCATACAGTGTTTATGAAATGACATCATTAAAAAAAAGTTTTTATTTCATTAACATGAAATTTTAGGTGAAAACATCAGATTTTTGTTGGAATTTGAGAATCACAAAGTGTGAGTTGATTACAAAAACAGACAGGAAAAATATAAAAAATTGTAATAGAAGTTCATTTGATATTTCAAAATAAATAAAAAAACCTTTGTTTTAATTATTTCAACACTTAATAGCAATTCTTTATTGGGTAAATGATGATTTTGGGTAAAATATAGCAAAATCATCCAAAAATCGTTAAAAACTGGAAAACACCCATTTGGAGTTTTAATTGTTTTTAAATCATTCCAAAATAGAAGAATGCAAATCATAGTGTAATAATAATCAGTTCAAACAAAATTCATTTTAAATTTGATATGAAAATAACTAATTTTTTGGGGAAAAAAGGCTAAATTTGACAAAAAATCAGCAAAAACTGCAAAAAAACTTTAAAATTCATAGTTTTTTCAGAAAATCATTTAAGATGTTAATGAAAATCAACTGATATTCTTTATTTAAAAAAGGGCAATGCTTAAGTTCATACTATTTTAACCAACAAGATATTTTAAGCAAAAATCAAAGTTATGTTGACCATGCATAACATGTATAATGAGAGGTGAAAAGTCTTATAGACCAAAACGGATGATGGTCAAAAAGTAAATGACAAAATACATGGAAACATTTTTTTAAAGAATATTTCATAGTTTTCTGTATACAACAAATATTTATTCATCAATGGGAACAGAATTAAAACAATACAAACCACGACATTCATCGCATCCTACTGAAGACTATTTTTTTTCTACAGACACATCATTTGGTGTTGCAGTTTTGCTGACAGTTGTATCCAATACTGTTAAGAAGTTTATCAGGTGCAGGAGGAAGTTTTATCAAAATTGGAAAAAGTTTTCTACGTTTGATTTCCAAACCATAGTCTGTAGCATCTAATTCAACTTCGTCTGACATCCATTTTAGGCACTGATATTACACTCTGAGACTATGAAATTGTCCTGAATCTGATGTTGGGATAGTAAATTTTTAAAAGATATGTTTCCAGTAATGACTCTGGATGTGACTTTTATCAGCGAAGAATGTTGAGTCCTAAGACCTCCAAGAGGAAGTCCTCCATATACACACGTGAGCACTTCTTCTCCTGATTTGATGATACCTGCTTTAAAAAACCGTCATTCATGAAACTTGCATTTTCAGATATTCTTGGTTTAGGTTTTTTAATGCAAGTCATTTGCCTATTCAAAAAAGCCTAGATGCTGAGTCACAACCTGTTATAGGAAGCATAAAAGGCAACAATTACAATTATCCTCTCTTAGAAATCTTTTAGTCTGTTGTTTTTTTTCATATTTAATTTTTTTAGTTGATAGACCTTTTATCAGATTTAAAAATAACCCTTATCTTCACCACTTACTACAACTTCTAAAGACACTGCACAATCCATAGCTGTTTGTGCAATAAGAAGATCTGCATATATCAGTCACATTCTTACATCTTATTTCATTATCCTTAAGCTTGTCACAAGGCATGTTAATAAGAGCTTGTTTGTTATGACTGTTTGACATGAAAAGTTCCTTTTTAGTCTTGCAAGGCATAGACGAGGTGAATTTGATGTTTTCGGCGAAATGATGTCTTTTGTTCTATGCAAATGTGTTCACTAGTATATCTTTAATTAAATGAAGTTTTTGATAACTGTCAAAAACAATGACAGGGTCTTTGTACTTTCTGATTACATATGGTCTATATACATTTGTGTTATGTCTCCAAATGAATCCACATGTGTCCAAGGAAGTCTTTACAATAGCCATCAAGGACATACTGAAAACACTCACCATCTATTTCGTGTATGCAATGACTTCCACATACCCATATCCCATCAGCTAAGTTTGACTTTCATGCCTTTCGAAGTAGTCGGTTTCAATCAAACATAGAAGAAGGAGCGCTGGATATTTCATACTGGAATTGTGTTTTCAAAGACACCCATTAAATGCAGAGGTCAGGCGTTTGAACATAAATTGAGGATCTATATCCGTATTTATAAAGTCTGAATCTGACTAGGTCTTAGGTTTTGCTGACAATTTAATTGATTGGTTTGACTTTTGGATCTATAAGTCAAAATTTGTTCGCCTTTTAACAATTTTAACGTTTTGTTTACAATACTTTCCACTCTGCCTCAACATTTGTTCCATTTATAAGTAAAACATCATTAGTAAAAGGATTTCTTTCACTAAGGTACTCAAGAATCACAAGAGTGTATACCCTGTGTCGTTCCTTCCTTGCACGAGTACCTTCTTTGTGCTGATCACTATAGTACAACATCAGTGAGATCTTGCATGCACTGTTATAGTCTGCACAAGCTTGCGTAGATAGTATCCTTTGTGCTCGTTCGGGTTCGCCCATTCCTCTGCCCTTGGTTAAACCTCCAGAAGATTTTGACTTCTCATCAATATCTATTCTATAGTCAGATGTGTAGAAAGACCACTCCAAAAACGGTCTGTCCTGCTAAGAATGTAGTATTAATGAAGAAAAAAAACCTATTATCCATAACTAAAAAAGAACTTTTTATGTTAACAGTCATAAGAAACTAGCTCTTATCAACATGCTTTGTGATAAGCTTAAGGATAATGACATTAGATGTAAGAATGTAACTGATCATGCAAATCTTTTTATTGTGCTAACAGATATGCAGGTTTATTAGTGCTACGTATTCATCATGTTAATCAGCAGTACAAAAGGGTTATTTTTAAATCTGATAAAATGACAATAAACAAACAAAATGAAAATATGAAAAATACAAGACTACGATATTTCTTGGGAAGAATTTTTGTGAATTGTTGCCTTTTTGCATTCTATAACAGGTTTTGACTCAACATCTAGGCTTTTTGGAATAGGTAAAGGACTTGGATTGAAATCAAACGGAACCAAGAATATCTGAACATGGAAGTAAGTTTTTCTGAATAATGTTTTTTTAAAGCAGGTATCATCAAATCAGGAGAAGAAGTGCTCAAGTGTTTATATGGAGGACTTCCTCTTGGAGGTCCTGGGACTCAACATTCTTTGCTGAAAAAAGTCACATCCAGAGTAATTACTGGAACCACAGCTTTTTAGATGAAAAATTTACTATTCCAACATCAGATTCAGGACAATTTCATAGTCTCAGAGTGTAATATCAGTGCCTAAAATGGATATCAGAAGAAGTTGAATTAGATGCTACAGACTATGGTTTGGAAATCAAACGTAGAAAACTTTGTCCAATTTTGATGAAACTTCCTCCTGCACCTGATAAACTTCTTAACAGTATTGGATACAACTGTCAGCAAAACTGCAACACCAAATGATGTCTTTGTAGAAAAAATAGTCTTCAGTTGTAGGTAGGATGCGGTGAATGTCATGGTTTGAATTGTTTTAATTCTGTTCCTATGGCTAAATCTGACATTACTGTTGAATAGATATTTGTTGTATACAGAAAACTATGGAATATATTCTTTAAAAAATGTTTCCATGTTTTTTGTCATTTACTTTTTGATCATCATCCGTTTTGGTCAATTCGACTTTTTACCTCTCATTATGCATGGTCAACAAATCTTAAGATTTTTGCTTAAGATATCTTGTTGGTTAAAATAGTCTGAATTTAAGCCTTGTCCTTTTTCAAATGAAGGATATCAGTTGATTTTCACTAACATCTTAAATGGTTTTCTGAAAAACTATGAATTTTGAGGTTTTTTTGCAGTTTTTGCTGATTTTTTGTCAAATTTAGCCTTTTTTACCCCCAAAATTAGTTATTTTCATATAAAATTTACAATGAATTTTGTTTGAACTGATTATTATTACACTATGATTTGCATTCTTCTATTTTGGAATGATTTAAAAACATTTAAAACTCCGAATGGGTGTTTTCCAGTTTTTAACGATTTTTGGATGATATTGCTATCTTTTACCCAAAATCATTATTTACCCAATATTAAGAATTGCTGTTAAGTTTTGAAATAATTAAAACAAAGGTTTGTGTCTTTTTTGAAATATCAAATGAACTTCTAGTACCATTTTTTTTATTTTTTCCTGTCTGTTTTTGTAATCAAATCATGCATTGTGATTCTCAAATTCCAACAAAAATCTGATGTTTTCACCTAAAATTTCATGTTTATAAAATAAAAACTTTTTTTTAATGATGTCATTTCATAAACACTGTATGAACTGTTGTAAAACTTTTGGTTTGAAATGATTATCTTCTAAAATAAATGTTTAACAAGCTTTTCCCAGTTTTTCACTATTTTTGACAAATTTTGCTATTTTTCACCCAAAAAAATCAACTTTCCCACTTAGATATCTTGGTAGACTTTTAGTATGTTACTAAGAAAGCCTTTGAGAATTGAAAATCACCAAAACAAATTCTGTTGCAATTTTTTTGAGGTCAAATGCTATTTTGACTAGACTAGTCTAGTCAAAATAGATGAAAAATGTGGCCAACCTCAAAAAAATTGCAACAGAATTTGTTTGGGTATTTTTCAATTCTAAAAGGCTTTCTTAGTAACATACTAAAAGTCTACCAAGATATCTGAGTGGGAAAATTGATTTTTTGGGTGAAAAATAGCAAAATTTGTAAAAAATAGTGAAAAACTGGGAAAAGCTTGTTAAACATTCATTTTAGAAGATAATCATTTCAAATCAAAAGTTTTACAACAGTTCATACAGTGTTTATGAAATGACATCATTAAAAAAAAGTTTTTATTTCATTAACATGAAATTTTAGGTGAAAACATCAGATTTTTGTTGGAATTTGAGAATCACAAAGTGTGAGTTGATTACAAAAACAGACAGGAAAAATATAAAAAATTGTAATAGAAGTTCATTTGATATTTCAAAATAAATAAAAAAACCTTTGTTTTAATTATTTCAACACTTAATAGCAATTCTTTATTGGGTAAATGATGATTTTGGGTAAAATATAGCAAAATCATCCAAAAATCGTTAAAAACTGGAAAACACCCATTTGGAGTTTTAATTGTTTTTAAATCATTCCAAAATAGAAGAATGCAAATCATAGTGTAATAATAATCAGTTCAAACAAAATTCATTTTAAATTTGATATGAAAATAACTAATTTTTTGGGGAAAAAAGGCTAAATTTGACAAAAAATCAGCAAAAACTGCAAAAAAACTTTAAAATTCATAGTTTTTTCAGAAAATCATTTAAGATGTTAATGAAAATCAACTGATATTCTTTATTTAAAAAAGGGCAATGCTTAAGTTCATACTATTTTAACCAACAAGATATTTTAAGCAAAAATCAAAGTTATGTTGACCATGCATAACATGTATAATGAGAGGTGAAAAGTCTTATAGACCAAAACGGATGATGGTCAAAAAGTAAATGACAAAATACATGGAAACATTTTTTTAAAGAATATTTCATAGTTTTCTGTATACAACAAATATTTATTCATCAATGGGAACAGAATTAAAACAATACAAACCACGACATTCATCGCATCCTACTGAAGACTATTTTTTTTCTACAGACACATCATTTGGTGTTGCAGTTTTGCTGACAGTTGTATCCAATACTGTTAAGAAGTTTATCAGGTGCAGGAGGAAGTTTTATCAAAATTGGAAAAAGTTTTCTACGTTTGATTTCCAAACCATAGTCTGTAGCATCTAATTCAACTTCGTCTGACATCCATTTTAGGCACTGATATTACACTCTGAGACTATGAAATTGTCCTGAATCTGATGTTGGGATAGTAAATTTTTAAAAGATATGTTTCCAGTAATGACTCTGGATGTGACTTTTATCAGCGAAGAATGTTGAGTCCTAAGACCTCCAAGAGGAAGTCCTCCATATACACACGTGAGCACTTCTTCTCCTGATTTGATGATACCTGCTTTAAAAAACCGTCATTCATGAAACTTGCATTTTCAGATATTCTTGGTTTAGGTTTTTTAATGCAAGTCATTTGCCTATTCAAAAAAGCCTAGATGCTGAGTCACAACCTGTTATAGGAAGCATAAAAGGCAACAATTACAATTATCCTCTCTTAGAAATCTTTTAGTCTGTTGTTTTTTTTCATATTTAATTTTTTTAGTTGATAGACCTTTTATCAGATTTAAAAATAACCCTTATCTTCACCACTTACTACAACTTCTAAAGACACTGCACAATCCATAGCTGTTTGTGCAATAAGAAGATCTGCATATATCAGTCACATTCTTACATCTTATTTCATTATCCTTAAGCTTGTCACAAGGCATGTTAATAAGAGCTTGTTTGTTATGACTGTTTGACATGAAAAGTTCCTTTTTAGTCTTGCAAGGCATAGACGAGGTGAATTTGATGTTTTCGGCGAAATGATGTCTTTTGTTCTATGCAAATGTGTTCACTAGTATATCTTTAATTAAATGAAGTTTTTGATAACTGTCAAAAACAATGACAGGGTCTTTGTACTTTCTGATTACATATGGTCTATATACATTTGTGTTATGTCTCCAAATGAATCCACATGTGTCCAAGGAAGTCTTTACAATAGCCATCAAGGACATACTGAAAACACTCACCATCTATTTCGTGTATGCAATGACTTCCACATACCCATATCCCATCAGCTAAGTTTGACTTTCATGCCTTTCGAAGTAGTCGGTTTCAATCAAACATAGAAGAAGGAGCGCTGGATATTTCATACTGGAATTGTGTTTTCAAAGACACCCATTAAATGCAGAGGTCAGGCGTTTGAACATAAATTGAGGATCTATATCCGTATTTATAAAGTCTGAATCTGACTAGGTCTTAGGTTTTGCTGACAATTTAATTGATTGGTTTGACTTTTGGATCTATAAGTCAAAATTTGTTCGCCTTTTAACAATTTTAACGTTTTGTTTACAATACTTTCCACTCTGCCTCAACATTTGTTCCATTTATAAGTAAAACATCATTAGTAAAAGGATTTCTTTCACTAAGGTACTCAAGAATCACAAGAGTGTATACCCTGTGTCGTTCCTTCCTTGCACGAGTACCTTCTTTGTGCTGATCACTATAGTACAACATCAGTGAGATCTTGCATGCACTGTTATAGTCTGCACAAGCTTGCGTAGATAGTATCCTTTGTGCTCGTTCGGGTTCGCCCATTCCTCTGCCCTTGGTTAAACCTCCAGAAGATTTTGACTTCTCATCAATATCTATTCTATAGTCAGATGTGTAGAAAGACCACTCCAAAAACGGTCTGTCCTGCTAAGAATGTAGTATTAATGAAGAAAAAAAACCTATTATCCATAACTAAAAAAGAACTTTTTATGTTAACAGTCATAAGAAACTAGCTCTTATCAACATGCTTTGTGATAAGCTTAAGGATAATGACATTAGATGTAAGAATGTAACTGATCATGCAAATCTTTTTATTGTGCTAACAGATATGCAGGTTTATTAGTGCTACGTATTCATCATGTTAATCAGCAGTACAAAAGGGTTATTTTTAAATCTGATAAAATGACAATAAACAAACAAAATGAAAATATGAAAAATACAAGACTACGATATTTCTTGGGAAGAATTTTTGTGAATTGTTGCCTTTTTGCATTCTATAACAGGTTTTGACTCAACATCTAGGCTTTTTGGAATAGGTAAAGGACTTGGATTGAAATCAAACGGAACCAAGAATATCTGAACATGGAAGTAAGTTTTTCTGAATAATGTTTTTTTAAAGCAGGTATCATCAAATCAGGAGAAGAAGTGCTCAAGTGTTTATATGGAGGACTTCCTCTTGGAGGTCCTGGGACTCAACATTCTTTGCTGAAAAAAGTCACATCCAGAGTAATTACTGGAACCACAGCTTTTTAGATGAAAAATTTACTATTCCAACATCAGATTCAGGACAATTTCATAGTCTCAGAGTGTAATATCAGTGCCTAAAATGGATATCAGAAGAAGTTGAATTAGATGCTACAGACTATGGTTTGGAAATCAAACGTAGAAAACTTTGTCCAATTTTGATGAAACTTCCTCCTGCACCTGATAAACTTCTTAACAGTATTGGATACAACTGTCAGCAAAACTGCAACACCAAATGATGTCTTTGTAGAAAAAATAGTCTTCAGTTGTAGGTAGGATGCGGTGAATGTCATGGTTTGAATTGTTTTAATTCTGTTCCTATGGCTAAATCTGACATTACTGTTGAATAGATATTTGTTGTATACAGAAAACTATGGAATATATTCTTTAAAAAATGTTTCCATGTTTTTTGTCATTTACTTTTTGATCATCATCCGTTTTGGTCAATTCGACTTTTTACCTCTCATTATGCATGGTCAACAAATCTTAAGATTTTTGCTTAAGATATCTTGTTGGTTAAAATAGTCTGAATTTAAGCCTTGTCCTTTTTCAAATGAAGGATATCAGTTGATTTTCACTAACATCTTAAATGGTTTTCTGAAAAACTATGAATTTTGAGGTTTTTTTGCAGTTTTTGCTGATTTTTTGTCAAATTTAGCCTTTTTTACCCCCAAAATTAGTTATTTTCATATAAAATTTACAATGAATTTTGTTTGAACTGATTATTATTACACTATGATTTGCATTCTTCTATTTTGGAATGATTTAAAAACATTTAAAACTCCGAATGGGTGTTTTCCAGTTTTTAACGATTTTTGGATGATATTGCTATCTTTTACCCAAAATCATTATTTACCCAATATTAAGAATTGCTGTTAAGTTTTGAAATAATTAAAACAAAGGTTTGTGTCTTTTTTGAAATATCAAATGAACTTCTAGTACCATTTTTTTTATTTTTTCCTGTCTGTTTTTGTAATCAAATCATGCATTGTGATTCTCAAATTCCAACAAAAATCTGATGTTTTCACCTAAAATTTCATGTTTATAAAATAAAAACTTTTTTTTAATGATGTCATTTCATAAACACTGTATGAACTGTTGTAAAACTTTTGGTTTGAAATGATTATCTTCTAAAATAAATGTTTAACAAGCTTTTCCCAGTTTTTCACTATTTTTGACAAATTTTGCTATTTTTCACCCAAAAAAATCAACTTTCCCACTTAGATATCTTGGTAGACTTTTAGTATGTTACTAAGAAAGCCTTTGAGAATTGAAAATCACCAAAACAAATTCTGTTGCAATTTTTTTGAGGTCAAATGCTATTTTGACTAGACTATATGTCAGGATTCAAAAAAAGAGGGACGAAAGATACCAAAGGGACAGTCAAACTCATAAATCTAAAACAAACTGACAACGCCATGGCTAAAAATAAAAAAGACAAACAGAAAAACAATAGTACACACGACACAACATAGAAAACTAAAGAATAAACAACACGAACCCCACCAAAAACTAGGGGTGATCTCAGGTGCTCCGGAAGGGTAAGCAGATCCTGCTCCACATATGGCACCCGTCGTGTTGCTTAAGTGATTACAAATCCGGTAAATAGTCTAATTCGGTAGGTCATATTCATGAAAGGGAAGGGGATTGTAGTTACGACGTAAGGAACATATCCGATATCATTTGTGAAACGGTTATTCCATAACGGTCAACCAACTCGTGATGGCGTCCGTAAAATTTACGAAGGGATGATTTCAACTTCACCATTTGGAACTCTTGGTTTAATAGCTTCCTTGTGAGCAGCAAACCTCTATCAAGAAAATCATGATAGGAAATGCAAGCACGGGAATATCGTATCAATTGGGAGATATATACCCCGTATGCAGGTGCTGCTGGAATGTTGCTACTTAGAAATGGAAAGTTCACAATTGGAAAGCTGAAATCATCTCTTTTGTCGTAAAGTTTTGTTTTCAACCGACCCTCATTGTCAATTTCTAGATGTAAGTCAAGATATGAAGCCGACTTAACTGTATCTGTAGTATCCTTTATCTCTGGTTCGATTGGATAGATGCGTTCCACATAGTCACCAAATTTTGAATTGTTTAGTGAAAGAACATCATCTATATAGCGGAAAGTAGAGTTAAAGGATATTGCTAACTTCTTATCTTTCTTCCTAAGAAGTTCCTGCATGAAGTCAGCCTCATAATAATAAAGAAACAAGTCGGCGAGTAGAGGGGCACAGTTTGTTCCCATTGGAATGCCGACAGTCTGTTGAAAAACACGTCCTCCGAACGTAACAAATATGTTGTCAATCAAGAAATCAAGCATCTTGATAATATCAGTTTCAGAGAATTTTTTGTTTGAATCAGAGTGATTCTTTACAAAGTAGGATTTATCCCTCCCTAAGACAAGATACTTGTATCTACGTTGGCCATTCTTTTTTATGAAGCAAAGTAATATCAACTCTTTCAATTTGTCTTTTAGTTTGGAATGTGGAATACTTGTGTACAGGGTAGAAAAGTCAAATGTTTTAATACTGTTACAAGATGAAAGAGAGTTAGATTGTATGTACTCTAAAAGATCTTTTGAATTTTTAAGTATCCACATCTGATTCACGCCACCTCTAGAATAGGCAGTTTCACAATAACTTTGAAGCCCGTCTTTGATTGCTGATAAAATAGATGTTAATAATTTAGAAAGAGGTTTCGTGGAGCACTTGGAAGACCCAGCAATATACCGTTGTTTGTAAGGACACTTATGTAGTTTAGGTATCCAATACAGTGATGGAAGATCCAGTTCTTGTATGTATATTACAATGGACAGCAATATTGCTATACAATAACAACAATTTTTTGTTTGCATAAATTTAGGGTGCCAGCATATGTCCTCCTTTTATTCAAAATATTGATACGTAACAAAATTTCAGTAGTTTTGATACCTCTTGCTGACTTGTGCAACAAAATTATTTGACCGTGTTGACCAAAACTGACCATGTGTGCACTTTTTTTATAAATCTATATACCCGCATAGTAAATCAGCCATATTTTTTCAAATTTTTGTTCGCATAAATTTAGGGTGCCAGCATGTCCTCCTTTTATTCAAAATTTTGATACGTAACAAAATTTTAGTAGTTTTGATACCTCATATTGACTTGTACAACAAAATTATTTGACTGCATCAACTAAAACTGACCATATGTGCACTTTAATTTGTAAATCTATATACCAGCGTAGTAAATCAGCCATATTTGTTATGTCAAGATTCAATGTACATTGTATATTACAATGGACAACAATATTGCTATACAAGAACAACAATTTTTTGTTTGCATAAATTTAGGGTGCCAGCATATGTCCTCCTTTTATTCAAAATATTGATACGTAACAAAATTTCAGTAGTTTTGATACCTCTTGCTGACTTGTGCAACAAAGTTATTTGACCGTGTTGACCAAAACTGACCATGTGAGCACTTTTATTCATAAACCTATATACCATGCAGCATACTAAATCAGCAAATTTTTTCAAATTTTTGTTGGCATAAATTTAAGGTACCTTCATGTCCTCCTTTTATTCAAAATTTTGATACGTAACAAAATTTCAGTAGTTTTAATACCTAATGCTGACTTGTACAACAAAATTATTTGACTGCATCAACTAAAACTGACAATTTATTCACTTTGATTTCAAAATCTATATACCAGCATAGTTATTCAGCCAAATTTTTTATGTCAGGATTCAATGTATAATACAATATACAGCAATATTGTAATACAATAACAACAAATTTTTGTTTGCATAAATTAAGAGTGACAGCATGTCATCCTTTTATTCAAAATATTAATATGTAACAAAATTACAGTAGTTTTGATACCTCATGCTGACTTGTCCGGCAAAATTATTTGACCGCATCAACTTAAACTGACCATATGTGCACTTTAATTTGTAAATCTATATACCCGCATAGTAAATCAGCCATATTTTTTATGTCATGATTCAATGTATAATACAATGGACAGCAATATTGCAATACAATAACAACAAATTTGTGTTCGCATAAATTTAGGGTGCCAGCATGTCCTCCTTATATTCAAAATATTGATACGTAACAAAATTTCAACAGTTTTGATACCTCATGCTGACTTGTACAATGAAATAATTTGACCGCATTGACCAAGACAAAAACTGACCATATGTGCACTCTAATTTGTAAATCTATATGCCAGCATAGTAAATCAGCCATATTTTTTATGTCAGGATTCAATGTATAATACAATGGAAAGCTATATTGCAATACAATAACAACATGAACAACAAATTTTTGTTCGCATAAGTTTAGGGTGCCAGCATGTCCTCCTTTTATTCAAAATATTGATAGGTCACAAAATTTCAGTAGTTTTGATACCTCATGCTGACTTGTACAACAAAATGATTTGACCGCATTGACCAAAACTGATGATATGTGCACTTTAATTTGTAAATCTATATACCATGTATACCCGCATAGTAAATAAGCCATATTTTTATGCCAGGATTCAATGTATAATACAATGGACAGTAATATTGCAATATAATAACAACAAAATTTTTGTTCGAATTAATTTTGGATGTCAGCATGTCCTCCTTATATTCAAAATATTGATACGTAACAAAATTTCAATAGTTTTGATACCTCATGCTGACTTGTACAATGAAATAATTTGACCGCATTGACCAAGACCAAAACTGACCATATGTGCACTCTAATTTGTAAATCTTTATGCCAGCATAGTAAATCAGCCATATTTTTTATATCAGGATTCAATGTATAATACAATGGAAAGCTATATTGCAATACAATAACAACATGAACAACAAATTTTTGTTCGCATAAGTTTAGGGTGCCAGCATGTCCTCCTTTTATTCAAAATATTGATAGGTCACAAAATTTCAGTAGTTTTGATACCTCATGCTGACTTGTACAACAAAATGATTTGACCGCATTGACCAAAACTGATCATATGTGCACTTTAATTTGTAAATCTATATACCATGTATACCCGCATAGTAAATAAGCCATATTTTTTATGCCAGGATTCAATGTATAATACAATGGACAGTAATATTGCAATATAATAACAACAAATTTTTGTTCGCATTAATTTTGGATGTCAGCATGTCCTCCTTTAATTCAAAATATTGATACGTAACAAAATTTCAGTAGATTTGATACCTCATGCTGACTTATACAACAAATTATTTGACTGCATCGACCAAAAACTGACCTGCATATGTGCACTTTAATTTAAAAATCTATATATATCGGCATAGTAAATCAGCCATATTTTTGATGTCTGGATTCAATGTATAAAATAAATGACCGCTGTTGGGATGGCGCCTAATTATGTCTGCTCCTGGCACTCTTGTGAACATGTTAGTAGGACGGCAAATGTAAGCAATAAGGAAAACAATTAATTCAATTTTTTTCCGCATACATTGAGAATGTCAACGTTTCATCTCTGAATTAATAATATTGAACAGTCACTAGGGTGTGTAAAACGAAACTATTAGGCCGCATCATCCAAGTACATGTACATGACATGTCTGAATTCATTTGTGATTTTTAATAAAAATGTATTTGAGGTTCTCTTCTGGTAATAGTATACTGTTAATCTATTATGTCGGTTGATTGATTTTGTTTGTAGTTAAACGTCAAGTGACAACTATTTCATTCATGTGCACAAATCTCTCGACAAATCTGACGAATTTGACGAGATTGTTGGTAGTTTTACCACATCGTACATATCCGGACACTGTACAACTGTACAATTTTCGTTAGAATATTCTGCGGAAAAAGAATAGTAAATCCAATCCAAATAAGTAGAATAACAATGAAATATCCATGCATGTATAAATGCGTAAAGTAAAAATTATGAAGGGACAGGTAAAAAAACGGGGAACGAAGTAACGTCGACAAAGATGTTGATATCCCATGATATACGAATGTTGTTCCGATGCGTTGGATAACCCTAATTTCTATCCGCCTTCTAATTAAAAAAATATGATAGCTCTATGTAATTGACTAATGTTTATAAGAATATATGAAAATAAAAAAAGAAAGAATTGTGTTGTTATTAATAATGTCTAGTAGAGTATAGCGAGTAAAGAAATTTGCTATCAGAGGCCTTCTTGGGAAGAACAATGCGAATGTTGTTTATACATATTTTAATAAAGCTCAAGTCTGATATGAAAAGTCGCAAAAACGATAACATTTCATAAGCAGACATGTCCCCAGGTCTGGTCAGTAGCAGACTTGTCCACAGGTCTGGTCAGAAGCAGACCTGTCCACAGGTCTGATCAGGAGCAGACCTGTCCACAGGTCTGGTCTGGGTCAGACCTGTCCTCAGGACTGGTCAAAAGCAGACTTGTCCACAGGTCTGGTCTGGAACAGAGCCGTCGACAGGTCTGCAGCAGTCATAAAAAAGCGGACCGTAGGTCTGGTCCACCGTAGACGAAGTTAACTTGCTGGTCTGCTTAAAAATTCTCAAGTTAACTTAAAAACCAGTCAACAAGTTAACTCTAAGTTAACTTTTGTCAAGGTTATGACCGCACCCATCTTTATGCCAGAAAAATAAATGCTGTTTAATTCCTGCAAAAAATTGCTTAAACATTAATTTGTTATAAATCTTGAAAATCACAATCTTTTCTTAAATTTGACTGTTTGAAATTTTTAAAATCTTTAAACAAGTTAGCTAACAGGCACAAGAAAAAAAGAAAAATGTTTGGACAAAATTCATTTCCCCCCTACAAAACTTTCTACAGACTGTCTTTGCGTTCTTTTTATGAGCACAATTCAAAATTATATTATGTCAATAATAACTGTATTCAAGTTTATAAGAAAAAAGAGTAATATTAAGTATAGGACGAATACCCTTGGAACAACTTGATATATCAACATATATGTATAGGTTTCTCTCTATGGACTACAAAATTCCCCTGTCATCAATAAGCAGATGCTATTAAAATTCAATGTTTTGACAGTCTGTCACTATCTAAGTACTATCTTTGTGCTAATTTAGATTATCTGTTAGCATTAGCTTGTACTACGATGGATGTTCAGATCATATCTTCTAGAATAGTGCCGTTTATATTTGAAAACCGGAGACACATTTAAGTACACCATATTTACCAATAGCCAAGCATTAAAACCTTATAACTTCATCATTCAATCCATTTTTTTCAAATTAAATTTTCCCAAACCTTCCAAAATGTTATCTATAAATGATGTCACTAAACAATATAGTCGTTCCAAAACTCTTCAGTACATAAGTGTTTTTAAGCATTTAATGTATGAATGGTAAGTTCATTAGTTTTTATTGAAAGGAGTTGGTTCACTGACTCATAATTTTGATCTTAAAAACTTGATTTTTTTAACTGCAATGATGTGGTGAAAATTATATGAAGACATATGTTAAAATGTTCAATTATTTCAGTTAGTAAAGTTGTTTGACCAATTTCGTCATTACTGAAGTCATTAATATATGCAAATTTGTGAACACCTGCTTTTGACATAATTTGATGAAATTTATGTCAGATTTCTGAATAATTAACATTGACGCCACCATCGCCCATAAATATTTCCGCTGAAATATTTGAAATATACCAAAAACTTTTTTTTTAAACAAAAATTCCAATGGGCGAGGGGTGGTGCCACATATGAAATAATGAAATAAGTTCGAAAGAGCTGAAGAATTTCAAGAAAATGGCCTAAAATGAAAATTATACCTACATTGGCCTATTTCAGGTTAATATATTGATGATATATGAAGCAGATATACATTGTCTCTTATAATACTTTCAAAACATAATGTATGTAGCAATGCATACACAGAAAAATCATTCGAAAAATTAAAATTTAAAAAATAAATCTTTACAGAGGCTTTTATTGGGGTTACTGACTCTTTTCCTTTCTGTAACCGAATGAAAGTAATCACGTTGTTCTGTTATTATTTAATACACATTTAACATTGTCTTTGTACCCATTTGATTGGCTTTAACATGGATTAAAAAAACATCTTCGAGGAAAAAATAAAATATGTTAGCCGTTTAAAAATAAATTCATTAGATCCTCTTTCAGAAGTTTTGGTCCAAGGTACAATGTTTTGGTTATTATAATGAGAACTAATAATATAAGATGTATATTAACAATGAGTAACAAATTGATAAATTTATTCCACTGCAATCTGTAGAAAAGTTGAAATTAACTTTTCCAAAGGATAGGTGAAATGGCAATACCTTCACAAAATAAACATTAACATGGATCAATTAGCTGCAGTAGTGTACGATATAATGCACAAGCAAACCAGTAACACATGGCGACATTTGTGTTTATTAATGTGTTTATATACTTACAATTCTGTAAGTGCCGATAATCCAGTAAAGGCGTTTGCATCAATCCGGGTAATTGAATTGCCAAACAAATACCTGAAAATGACATTTTGAAAATTGAGTTTTACATTAAATTAATTTTGTAGAAAATCAAAGGCATTAGTTTGGTACTTGAAAACTGGTTTAAAGGTAGCATACATACAATAAATGCAATACAGGAAATAACCATTTTTAAAGTAACGCGTAACAATCCAAGTAGTAGAATAACATTATGAAGATCTATTCTTAAACCTTAAAACTTGAATTCTCAAACCGTTTAACCACATTATAGTCAATTAATTTAAATCCCAAAAAATTCTTTTAGACCATATTTAACAACAGTTAGGTCAATAGAAGTGTTTGCAGACACTAATTCACGTGTGCTATTCAGTAGCCTGTTGTTCAGTTGTTGTCGTTTGTTGGTGTGGTTCAAATGTGTTTCCCGTTTCTGTTTTTTTGTATAGATTAGACCGTTGGTTTTCCAGTTTAATTGTTTTACACAAGTCATTTTGGGATCCTTTATAGTTTGCTGTTCGGTGTGAGCAAAGGCTCCGTGTTGAATGCCGTTCTTTGACCTATAATTGTTAACTGTTTATAAATTGTGACTTGCATGGAGAGCTTTTCATTGGCAACCATACCACATTTTCTTGTTGATATTAGGAATATTAATTGACAAATTTTGCTTTAGTTACCGCATTTTTAAGTTAGAGGTCATTTAAGCATGTGTGTTATATATAATAGTTTACGCAACAGTTTTTTTTTAGTTTTTTACGAACAGATATTGGTTTGAAATGGTTTTGCTTCCTCATGCAGTAGTTACAAACAAAACAATTGCCAATTTGTTCACATACAGATATCTATAATTGACAAATATTTATTTTAAGTTGTAAGAAACATTGCAAACTCAACCAAATTCTCACTTTTGCCGTGATATATCAATATTTGTCGATACCTGTTGAGTTAACACGGAATCAAACGATTAACTTTAAAATAGGACAACGCAGAAACAAGTTACGTGGAAACAATCCTAAACACAATGTGTTTATTGTTATGAAAACGATAATTACCAATCGAAGATGAATAGCGAAGAATACTGGTAAGGAATATCAATCACACATTTCAATTAAGTTATATAAGTTGTCCATAGGAACCCTTAATTCTAAACGCATATAACATACTTTTCACAATGGTTTGCTTTATGCTTTTGGCAAATAGTTTTAGGAATTCAATAATTCATATAAGAAAATGGCAGATTAAATATCTCTATGGAACGCCAGAGCTGCCTTATGACAACGATAATCAGATCATTAAGGGTTGAGATATAACATGAAGATTTCTTTACTATTACGACTTTGACTTTACTACTCTGTCAAGCTGCTATATCACTAAGATAAACGTATATGCTATAAAGACGTTTTGATATAACATAAAGCTATCCTTCCATACTATTCTGTCATTTTACTTTGTCTCGAAGACATTCTTTTATACTATGAAGACATCTTGATATAACACGAAGCTACCTTTTCATACTATTTTGTCATTCTACTATACTATTAGGCGATATTGATATATATCATAAAAATACATTTTATGCTATAACGACTTCTTTATATAACATTGAGCAACTTTGACATACTATTTTGTCACCTCACTATACTCTTATGTCATGTTACTATCTGTGTATACTATACAGTCTTCTGGATATAACACGGAGCAACTTTTTCATTCTAATCTGTGATATTACTATCTTATGAAGACAGATTTTCATACCAAGTTACCATTTTTTATACCACGAGGTGTCATTTATATACCAGAAGGCTATTTGATTACTCTACAAGACCATTTCATCGTATTATTAGAAGACACTTCTATAAATAGCGTCGAAAATATCATATTTCAAATTTTTCAATTATTTTGTTCATTCTGTGTTTTCAGAAAGTTTCAGTATGGCCACATCAATTTAATTTGTAGATGATCATCTACCTGTTTTAAGCAAGTGGGGCGGTGGGAAAATGAAATTAATTTTTAAATCTTACCTGGGACCATTGTATTATATATTAGTATAATAGTCGCAGTTCTTACCAATCTCTATGACATTTACATTATTTCTCCAAAATACAGATTAAAAAATTGAAGGAAGTGTTCATGGGACACAGATGCCCCCGCTTCCACATTTGTTCTAAAGGGCATAACTTTTGAACTGTAACAGTAACAATACATAATTCGAACTTGATCTTTTTATTGTGGTAATAAGCATTGTGTTTAAGTTTCAAATAATCGATCAAGGCAAAGTAAAGTTAGAGCACGTAACCAACATGATTAAAAATTAACAAAAAATTTAGGGAGCATAACTCGTGAACCGTAAAAGATGCAAAACCAGATTCGAAATTGGTCAGTAAAGTGTGGTTATAAGCATTGTGTATAAGTTTCAAATCATTTGGCCAGGCCAAACTAAAGTGCGAGCACAGAAACCAATTTCGAGACATATGTACGTACGTATGGGTGGACGGACGGACGGATGGACAGGGGTAACAGTTAATGCCCACTTCGCCTAGCGACAGGGACATGCAAATAATATTTACTCTAAACAAAGTTGGGCGGTTGAAGATGTATGGGCGGCGATTTTGCTATTAATCCATTCATCATGAATGTTGTGAACCAGCTAATTTTGTAAACAGGCTGACATTTTTTTCAATATTTCTTTTGTTATTCTCTTTCCATACTCTCACTGTAAAATTTCTATTGTATTGCCTAAAGATGGAAAATTTTGCAATGCTGATGCAAATTATTTTGGTATTTCAATTGAAGACACTGTCAGATATTTTAGCATCTTTTTTTAGAAACATTTGAAACTATAACTTACCTGAAGGTGATGAGTTCGTGGTAAGAGTCATAGCGGGCGGGGGCGGTTACCAAACAATGTCCGCTCATTAACATGAAAATGCTTTGACAAAATCTTTTCAATTTTAGATATGTTGTTTCTTGTGAATAAAAAAGGTCAAGTTAAATTTTTAGACATATTTTATTTTAAGTCTTTTCTTTGAAAAAAGCCACATCTTATAAATCACTCAGCTTTCACACAAAATTAACAGAATACTTTTACATTCTGTCGTGTTGGTCAAAATAAATAATAGGTACATCATTTAGGTCAAGATTTGTATATTCACATGTGTAATAAATTGAATACACAAATTTTTGACCTCAATACCAGTATGATTATCAACTGTCACGATGTATTAACTAAGGTCAATTACAACTGCAGTTGATTGCAGTTGAATCAAATTACTACTTTCACTGTTGAGTGTAAATGTTTAAAAATATTGACAGTTGTCTATCATACTTGTATTGTATCAATATTATTATTTGCCTAATGAAAGAATGTGAATAATAGCATTTCAAAAAGTGTGGGAATCAACTCTGATATCAATACACATCTTGGACCAAATTGTATCCAATGGCTTATAGGAACATACGATACTAATAAAACACTTTCATTATTCTTATCAGCTGCTAAATTTGATAAATCACATTTTACACATTAATAAAAAAAAATGGCAATTTAATCTAAATTTTGATTTACAAAGAAACTATATATGCTAGTGTATATCTAAAACAAAGAAGTTTTCGTCCAAGCTTTTCTTAATTTAAGTACAAATAACATATCTAAAGTTTGCAGTTGATAATTGAAATGGTGTATAAAGTCATAGAAACACCCAATTATTGTCATTATATATTTCCAACTTAGAATTTTGCACCATCTCCAAATCCGTAGTGATCACAGAGATCCAGCATGGCTGAATTTTTTTTTTAAATATATGCATTAATGCTGCTGAATTAGTAAACTGCATCTTGGAATTAAGCAAGACATTCTTAAGATACAGATTGATATATGAAAAATTATCTAACCCCTTTTTAAATGAATATAGTCAATAACTCTAGAGGGAAAAATCGAAATTCCACCAAAAATTAAATAGATAATAAATTGTCATAACAAACAACTGTGTACAGTGAAATAAATGAAGCAAGACATTCTCATGATTAAAATGTGACATGTGAAAAATTGACTCCCCCTTTTTATATGAAAAAATCCATAACTCTATAAGGAAAACTCAAAATTTAACAAAAAAATATACAGAGCATAAGAAAATCAATGAAAACAACAGTGTAAAGCTTGAAGTTAATCAAGCAAGACATTATCAAGATATAGCACTACGTGAACCCCACTTTTTTTAACTGAATAAAATCCATAAAACTTAAACGAAAGGTTAAATTTCACTAAAAAGTATACAGACGTTGAGACCATCGATACATAGAACTGAGAACAGTTTTAAGTTATTCGGCAACAGCCCATATTTGTTTGGAGTACATAGTATGTGTATGCCACCGTCGCTAGGGAAAGGGGCATTTAAAATGTTAACCTTGTCCATCCGTCTGTTCATACGTCACGAAATTGGTTTCCGTGCTCGAACTTCAGTTTGGCTTAGGTGAATTATTGAAACTTATACACACTGCTTTTAACAACAATATACAGATCAAGTTCGAATTTGGGGTTTGCATCGTTTACGGCTCATGAGTTTTGCCCCTTAAAAAATATGAAATTTTCAAATTTTGTGGTTTTTGTTCTTTGACATTAGTTTGCCTAGGCCAATTATTTGAAACTTATACATAATGCTTTTAACCACAATATACAGATCAAGTTCGAGTTTGGGTTTTGTATCTTGTACGGCTCATAAGTTATGCCCTTGAAAAAAATTGAAATTTTCAATTTTTGTGGTTTTCGTGCTTTAACTTTAGTTTGCATGGGCCAATTATTTGAAACTTATACTCAATGCTTAATACCACAAAATATACAGACCAAGTTCGAATTTGGGTATTGTAACTGTTACCGTTCAAGAGTTATGCCCCTTTAGAACTTATGTGAACACTTTCTTCAATTTTTTAATTTGTATTTGGAGAAATATGTAAGGATAGGCAAGAATGAAAAAAGAAATAGAATTATCCCACCGCTCCACTTGCTTAAAACAAGTGGATGATCATCTACAAATTAACTTGATGTGGCCATAGTGGAATTTCTGAAAACACAGAATGAAAAAAAAAATTATCAAAAATTGGAAATATAATATTTTTGCCGCTATTTATAGACTATCTTCTGAAAGTACGATGAAATGGTCTTGCAGAGTAATCAAACAGTCTCCTGGTATATAAATGACCCCCTCGTGGTTGAAGAATTGCTAGCTTAATATTAAAATATGTCTTCATAAGATAGTGATAGACCGAATTTGATGAAAAATTTGCTCCATGTTATATCGAGATGATTGATTGTATAGTATAAAAATCTATTGTAACATGACATAATAGTATAGTGAGGTGACAAAATAGTATGAAAAAGTTGATCAATATTATTTTAAGATGTAATTACTGTATAAACTGTATCGTTATGATAAGCGATATCGCATAATAGTGTAGTAAAATAACAGAATAGTATGAAAAGATAGCTGCATGTTATATCAAGATGTCTTCATGACAAAGAAAAATGACGCAATATTATGAAAAGGTATTTCCATGTTATATCAAAAGGCCTATATAGTATATACATTTATCTTATTCATATAGCCAATTGACAGAGTAGTACAGTCAAATGACGTTATAGTATAGAAAATTTGCTTCATGTTACATCTCAACCCTTAGTGATATGAATATCGTTATCATAAGGCAGCTGTGTCGTTCCATACATCTCACTTGTATGACAATCGGATGACATTATATTATATTGTAACCGTTACACAACAACAAATACAAAACCATCTGTACATGTTACTATTTTTACCCTAAGACATCGATCAATACAAAACCATCGCTCCATATGTCTACTCTTAACCTTAGACATCGCTTAATAGAAAGCCCTCAGTACATTTAATTCACTAATCATAGGCCTTAACTGATGGTAAAAGTTGAAATATAATCAAGATATTATGACAAATGAGACGTTTACTGGTTGAACAACACAAACATTGAAAAACGAAATAACCACTAAGGTCAGCAAGGTCTTGGTATCTTCCAATTAACTTTGTTAGAAAAAAAAAAGGACGAGACGTTCAGTAAATTAATTCATAATATGCACGGATCGGACAGATATGTATATAATTTAAATTCTTATGTAAAACGAACTCCACGGTATTTACAGGCGATAAACGCTGAGGAAGACACCTTTACTCGTTAATTTGTAATCAAGTTAGTCGCAAAAACACATAAAAAATACTTTTCACACGTTGTATGTATTTTTTTCATTATTGGTTCTCTTTTTTTTTCCAAATAAATTACATAAGGTCAGAAAAATGGCATGCTCAGAATGTTTCTGTATCACTAAAAAGATAAAATGTTATCATTTGAAATAAGTACCATACTTATCAATTATACATTTTAATGTCCCTAGATGATGAAAATAAACAATAATATAACAGTAAAGATACTGAAAACTTTGTGTGTGTTGATTAAGAGTGCAATTATAACTTTATTTTAATAGAAATCATGAACTGCTATAGGAATTAATTATTTTTTGTACATTAATTGTATGAACATAGCAAAGAAAACTGTATGCCTTTATCTGATGTAATATTGATTTATATTCTAGGCTGTTATAAATGTCTGTTCCAATAGCAACAAATTTTGCAACATATTTTGCGTTGTTTTCTCTTACACAAATAGGTACATCACCACCTGTTTTCCTATTCTGGGTTTATCAAAGACATTCCAGTTTTAAAATTATTCTTATTTACATCCTGAAAGATTTCATTCATGCAAACAACATTAACATCAAAAGTATTGACAGTATTTATAATGTCCTTGTATGCCATATTAATAGCTTGGGTATTAATAAGAAGGATTTTACCTTTGAATAAAAAAAGTATTGCATAACAACTTTCCATTCTAGGATATATTTTTTTACAAAACTTCATAGTAAAAGTGGCACAGCTTTAGCCACAAAGGGAGTTCCTATGGGAAATTGCATTGTCTATATTTACAGAAGTGCAACCTATAAATGCCTTTAGATAATTGATATTGTATAAGATGTGAATAATATAAGGTTAAAGATACTTAAAATTTTGTTAGTGTTGAAAAAGAATGTATTGATTTCTTTTTTTTTAATGGAAAAGTGAACGACCACTGGAATTTAGTACTTTTTTTAAATCAGGATTGGTTGTGGTTTTTTTACAAATAATTATACATATCAGAGAAAAGATAGTAAAATTGTGTTGGCATTGCTATGCTAATATTTTTTCTTTTTATTCAAAATAATGATATTTGCCAAATTATGAACTGCTACTTGAATTTAGTACTTTTTGCGCATCAAGATTTGTTGTTGTTCATAAGAAAAACTGCATTTCAGGGAAAACATACTAAAATTTTGTTTGCATTGCTTAAATATTGTAACGAACCTGGTTGGGCGCTCGATACAATTTAGAATGTGGGTTAAGGCTAAAACACAATGTCCAAAATAGATGACTTTAATAAATATAGTCAGGCAAGAAATATCAACAATAGAATAAATTATTCCAATAAATATCAACAATAGAATAAATTATTCCAATAAATATCAACAATAGAATAAATTATTCCAATGAAATGAATATCACATAATAACAATAACAATAAATATAAATATTATTTTGGTGCATATCCTAATTTGGTAATAGGGAGATTTGGTAATTGGGAGATTTGGTGATTTGGAGATTTGATGAACTTTCCAAATATTCGGTCCCTATAAAAAGCTTTCAAAAGATACGTATTTCCAATGTTAAAATACCATTGCTTTTATCTGATTTTTAGAAGGATCTCAATTTAAATTACTATCGATGAATTATCGACCATCTATTTTTGGTGCTACTTCCGAGATTTGGAGAAATCTGGTGAAAGACCGCTTGCGCGTGCAAGTCGAGAATTATATTAAATTAAATGTATGACCCCCGTATTTTGGGTGAAATATGTTGCTTAATAAATTACAACTTCCGTACCATCTCTGTCTGGTTTATCACTTGTCTCTGAGTCATTTGGTGCTCTATTATATTTAAGAAGACGTAAGCTCCGCTACAACATTATGGCGGAAAAGCCCGGATTCTGCATCAGATTTTGTTTATATAGCAACGATTACAACGACCCCTATATTAACAACGAGGAATATGGCGGCAAGTAATGAAATAATACGATCTCAATAGAATAATATGGAGAAATGCACCTATTATAAATGAATTATAACTGTTAAACATACATACACAAGTTTATTAGACTACAGGAAATAGCACCACACTTGATTTATCGATTCACATCATGTTATAAGTAATCTGCATGCCAAAAATAGCGATCAATACAACCCGAGAAAGTAACAGTAGAATCATAGATTTAACTTTCCTGATGGCCGACGGTGGCAGGGATGGGGTCGATTACTTTAAAATGTAATCGATTAAATTACAATTACTTTGCTAATAAAATGTAATCGATTACATTACAATTACACCCTATTTCATATGTAATCGATTACGTTAGATTACTTTTCTTTATTGTAATCATGATTACTTTAGATTACTTATGATTACATTGTATATTGCTATATCAA
Source organism: Mytilus edulis (assembly GCF_963676685.1). Taxonomy (NCBI): domain Eukaryota; kingdom Metazoa; phylum Mollusca; class Bivalvia; order Mytilida; family Mytilidae; genus Mytilus; species Mytilus edulis. The sequence continues at coordinate 83,223,116 of NC_092353.1, read as the reverse complement.
AGTTTTTTTTATACTTTTTATCCTCACAATAAATCTTATTTTGGTGATTTTTTTTAAAAGCCTTAATTTATTGATCTTTTTAAAAGAATTTATAGACAAGACAGTTACAGTTACAGTGTAACATGTGTAATTTGATAAAATAGCTACATGTATAGACAAGTTTCCTTTCTCTATGTAAAAGATATAACTTTATTTTTAACTACAAATTGTAACCAACTGCCTAATTAAAAAAAAAAAAACTGAAAATAAGGAAAAATTAATTAAGTATTATAGTTTTATTGTCTGTTGGGACTTAATTGACACATCCATTAATGTTTTTACAGGTGCTAATCCCTACTTTCATTTTTTTTTAAACAAACAATAGGTGGGCTTGGGTATTAAAATTTTATTGTCTTAATAACAATATCAGTAAAGTTAAAAGTGGTTGATTGTCATTATTTGTTTGAAAATTTTTAATACTTGATCTAATTGAAATTAATAGAATTATTGTCAGGTGAAAACACAAAACAGTTTTGTAACTTAGAAAAGATTATACATTTCTCTTTATATTAAGAAATAGTTTATTGTATTGATGAAACTTCTGACGTCACCTATTGTTTACTATGCATATTGTTTGCAATATTATGCCATATGTATACACTGTACTTGTACTTGTTTATACTGGTGAGCCTTATGGCTTAAAGTTAATAAAGAATAAAAATAAGAAAGCACATTTTATACACGAATTTATGGAAAATAAAATTTATTCAATTTTGTCAATAAATGAAACCTGGTTTTAACTTCCATTTTGAATTAAGTGGGCTTACATATTTATGCCGACCATCAAAATCAAATAGGAACTAAATGTTTTCTGCATTTGAATTTCAATGTATTTATGTATTGGGTAAACTGATATGAAATTGGAGTTAATATCAGACGTTTTCAATCAAGGAAAACAAATGCTTTCAAGGCATATTCTTGTATCATAAAAGCTCAATCACACAAAGAAATATTGGAGAGTAAATTTCCTTTTGTAAACTGTTTTAAAACAAAATAAAACACTTGGTTATACAGATTTGTTATATAGATGATCACATTAAACAAGGTCCCATCATTGTGATTACTAGTTTCATGATTTTTCATTCAAGCTTTACATTTTCTTATTTTCATCTTGTCTATCAAAAACTATTTTCATATATATATACAAGATTTGTAATCAGCAAGTAATCATATGAATGTAATCGAAAAGTAATAGAAAAGTAATCATGATTACACCTGTTTTTTGCCATGTAATTGATTACATTACGATTACTTGTAATGAGAAATGGCATGATTACTGATTACATAGGATTACACTGCAAAATGTAATCGATTACAGCTGATTACGATTACTGATTACGATTACCACATGCCTGGACGGTGGGGCATTTAGTTTAACATGAGACCTTAAGGGAAATACATGCAAATGTCTTCTTTTAGAGAACCACTAAATGGAATGAAATAAAGTGTTGTAACTTTGTAGGCGATCAATCATCCAAGATGGCCGCCAGCAGGGGACTTCGTTTAACGTAGGACCCTAAGGAAAATACATACAAATTTCTCCTCTTATAGAACCACTGAATGGAATGAAACGAAACATGGACTGAATGTTCCTTATGAGGTGCTGACCAAGTGTTGTTACTTTTAAGCCGATCTATCCTCCAAGATGGCCCACAGAGAGGGATTTAATTAAACATAGGACCCTATGGGAAATACATACAAATGTCTTCTTTTAGAGAACACTAAATGGAATGAAATAAAACATGGCTTGAATGTTCCTTATGAGGTGCTGACCAGGTGTTGTAACTTTTTAGCCGAACAATCATCCAAGATGACCGCCAAAGGGGACTTAGTTTGATATAGGACCTATTGAAAATACATAAAAATGTTTTCTTTTAGAGAACCACTGAATAGAATGAAATCAAATATGGCAAGAATGAGGTGCTGGCCAAGTGTTGTTACTTTGTAGACAATCAATCATCCAAGATGGCTGCCAGCGGGGAACTTAGTTTAAAAAAGGACCCTATGTGAAATACAGACACAAGTCTTCTCTTGAAGAACCACTAAATGGAATGAAACCAAACATGACATGAATGTTCCTAATGAGGTGCTGACCAAGTGTTGTTACTGTGTAGCAAATCCATCAACTAAGATAGCTGCCAACGGATTACTTAGTTGAACAAAGGACCCTATGGTAAATATATACAAATGTGTTTTTCTAGAAAACTGCTTAATGGATTGAAACCAAACATGGTATGAATATTTCTTTTGAGGTGCTGACCAAGTGTTGTTACTTTGTAGCTGATTTTTCTTTGTCGTTATAAAGTAATTTTGTACAGTTTCAATGAATTTCTGGGTAATTTCTGTAAATTTTACAAAAGTCTTCTGCTTTTGATTAAATTACAAGGCCAACATTAAACCAAATTTGGCCTCAATCATAAATAGGGTATCTGTTAGGATTTTAATCAATCTTTATATGATTTCCAAAACCAAAGTAGAATTAGGTGAGCGACACAGGCTCTTTGGAGCCTCTATTTTTTTGTTTCTTTAAAACAGTAATCAAAATACTTTATATGTACAAAACTTTTAATAAGAATAAACATTTGTAAGAGAAATGGTGAACTTTTTATAAAATGATAAGTTGAATGATTACTGATTTACCGTAACAAAAACATCAAACAAGAAACATTTAAGAGAAAAAGACAAGTTACATAATGTATCAGCAAACCATCATCACATAGTAGCAAATAATTATTTGCGGAATCAATGTACTTGCAAGTATCTATGTGGCGTCAAATCTTGTAATATATTCGCATCTAGAAATACAAACATCATGAAATAGACAGGAGGTTACTGGAACTGAGTTAGAGACGATTAAAAACTGACTAATCCATGTGATGAATAGTAATTATACATTAAAAGCGTTGGTGATAAATGGAAAATTAGAACAAAAGCAAGGCCTGCTCTGAAACTTTCAAAAATCATTTTGTTTGCCAAATTTAGCGATTTTTAAATAATGAATTTGGACATTTGTTTTTATTTAAGTGACCATATTTTATTACAGCTAGGTTCATACCTCTGTTTTCAGACTTTTAGTGTGATCTACTGACATCAAAGATTGATACCCTAATCTAATCATGTTAATAACGAGTGGCGGCAGGATGTGATGGAAATTTGTGCAAGCAATATAAAATCTTCAATGGATTCTGGCAAAAGAAATGATAAGAAAAGTCAGTTATCCAAGTTGTTGTTAGGAGCCCTTTACTAATATTGCGTGTACTGTACTTTGCACATCAGTTTCTCTGAATATGTCTCTTATCTAATTTTGTGGGTGGACTAGAAATAATTATTTAAATATTTCCCCCTCCTTATTGAAAAGAAATCAATAACAACCTTACCAAATTGGTACTGTGGTTATAGTTATATTTTAACAATTTTATTTTAGTTTTATAATAATATTTCTTAAAAGTTCCGTATTTAAAATAGTGCACACTGAGGATAATGAAAACTTAAAAATCATTTTGGCCTGCTTTAACTTATGCGGAGAACTATTATTGAGCTTCAGCAATTATATTTCTAGCCGTTACACTGACCATAACCAACACCTTACCCTTATACTTTCACTAGCCTTAAAACCCAATTTTTACATGTAAAAACCCTAACCTAACACTAAATCTTAAATAAACAATATCTATTAATTGCAGTTAAAGAATTCAATTTAAATGGTACTGACAGATATCCATGGCCCAATAAAATGGTAACATTGTAGGTATGCCTCATTAGTGACGCTCGAATCCAAAAAAGTTTAAAAAAAAGGCCAAATAAAGTACGAAGTGGAAGAGCATTGAGGACAAAAAAATTCCTAAAAGTTTTTTCAAAATCCAGCTTAGGTAATCTATTCCTGATGTAGATACATTATGACTAAATTCCTAGCAATTTTCTCAACTGAATCACGAAGATTAAAGCCGAAAAGGAATATCTAAATTTCGTAGAAAAAGCAGCTGGAGAAACCATTATCTAAATAAATTAGATACTAATTATGAAAATTTAATAAAATTCTGATAATTTACAAAAGGATTGCACATTAAATATTCTGTGCTTACTATAACAAATGCTATTTTTGAATATCATACAAGTGAGAGGTTTAGTTAGCTATAAAACCAGGTTCAATCCACCTGCACCAAGTCAGGAATATGACAGTTGTTATCCTTTGGTTTGATGTGTTGGAACTTTTGATTTTGCAATTTAATTAGGAATTTTCCTTTTTGAATTTTCCTCGAAAATCAGTATTTTTATGATTTATCTTTTTGCAAAGTATACAAAAAAACAAACAAAACAAAACCGATTGAAAGTACGAAAAACATATTTTAAAGGGACCAATGGACAATATTGATAAACTAATGTGTTGCACGAATACTGCATGTATTTGTCAATAATTATAAATCATGATTTGTGGTTAGTAAGGAATATAATTTATTGCATATTTAAGTGATTTATATGGAATTAATTCGACTGTTTGACGATCGAATAATTAATGAGACATAAACTCAATGAAACACAAAAAAAGACATGTATGAGAAGCGTACAGAAGACACATTCTTTAATGACTAAACAATATTCTAATCTCTAAATTAACTCTTGTAAAAGAAAGTGAATATTTTAAAGAAATATATCAAGGATATGTCATAAACATTTAATTTTTACAACATGCATCAATTACATGCATATGATAGAGAACAAATACAATATCATCATAAAACATATCATGGTGTTTCGATGGAAGCTCGAAGTAACGGCGTGCATGCTCCCTTGGCTTGATTTATAGTTACTAAGAGAGTATAATAATCACGACAAAAGGGGTTGTAATGTTTTAGAACTTCAATTTTTACGTTTAGGATCGTTTTCATATATTTCTTTTATTCGCGCGTGATCAGTAATTTTCACGACAAATAAGTCACGTACAAAATGTCAAAAAACAGTTATTATGAAGATGTGGTATGATTGCCAATGAGACAACTCTCCACATGTGTATTTGTTAGTTTTTGTATTGAGATTAAGAATATATAAATGGAACAAAGAAGAAGCAAGGTACATTGAAAGAGTAAAAAGGCACAATGTTTCAGTTCTCCTTAAATGATAATTATCGATCAATGATGTTAAGCGCGAGATAAGTAAAGGTATTTCTCATAGAATATTGGCTTCAGGATCAATAAAAATATAGACATTGCTGCTCCATTTGACTGAACTTGTCATAACCGTGGTAACCTCTTAATGAACAAAATTTAAAACACTTATGTCATCTTCTCAATCAAATTAGATAAATATTATTCCTTATCTTTAATTATTTCTAAACGTATGTAACCAAAAGTTTAACTATACACTATATAACAGGTATAAACAAATATACAGAACTCTAATGTAAATTCATCAATCGGGGAAGTCCATAAAGTTTAATAAAAGTCAAACGTTCGATTATATCAACAAACGGAACGAATAGAAAACAAATGTCATATCCTGATCGGATACAGCCAGTTTACGATTAAAAAGAAATAAGTATGTTGTGTTTCACCTGGTTTATAGCAAGGTTAACCTAGGACAACATAGAAACAAAGTACGTGGAAATCGTACATAGTACAATGTTTTATCAGGTATTGAAAAAAGATAACTATTTATAAAAGATATTTAACGGCAGGTCATTAAAGGTATACCTCTCTAGGGATATTGGCCTCAATATTGGCATCCCTGCTCCGGTTGACTAAAATTGTCACAACCAGATGCTGGATAACTTTATAAAATTCAAATCAATTAAGCTATCTTATCAGTTCAACATACATTTAATATCTATATTTTTCACATTTTCTTAAAAATTATACTATGCGCTATATATGTACGAAATTTCTGATCGAAACAGGGAGATGGAATAGAATTCCAGAAATTGAAAGAAAATGTAAGCTTTGTAAAACTGGTCTTGGAGATGAGTATCATTACATAGCACTTTGTTACAATGCTGATGTTATTGAAATAAGAAATGCATATATTCTTAACTACTACAGAATCAACCCAAATATCAATAAACTGTATGGAATGCTGAAATATTGCAATTTAAATGTATTAACTAACCTTTCTATTTTTATACAAAAGGTTGAAAAACTACTGCTTTCTCTGTAAATCAGCACATATTCATATATGTTACACTTTTTGTTACTTCTCATTATTATTTGATTGTGTTCATGTGATCACGTGATTATTTAAACGTACAGATTGCACGGACTTTTTGTGGTTTGGTCAATAGATTTTTTAAAATGTTTTATTGTATGTATTCTACTTATTTCACTTCTATGTTATTTGTAAATGAATGTGTATTTGTCGCTCCTATTACGCAGGAAATCTGCGTCTGAGTGTATTTTGAATAAACAGTTAAACGGTTAAATAAATTAAAATAAACATAGGAAGGACAATTGCATAGGATAGACTAAAGATACCAAAGGTTGTTCAAACTGTAAAATCGAACAAACTGATGACGCCATTGCAAAAAAAAAAAAAAAAAACCAAAAAACAATACAAAGACGAGCAACATCGTATTAAAAATACATATACTATTAACGACTGAGCCACATGAACCCCCCCCCCCAAAAAAAAAAACAAAAAAAAACGTAAAGTATACAGTCACCAGTAGATGCTGAGAAAGAATATTTATCAAAATTGTCATTTCAGTTATCTTCGTACTTTGTTTGGCCCTTTTTTACTTTTTGATTCGATCGTCACTGATGCATTTTTTGTAGACGAAACGCGCGTCTGACCTACGTTGTTGTATTCTAATCCTAGATTTTATGATAAGTTTAACAGTAATTTCAGTTCATAATTCTAAAAATTTAACAAAATAAACGGAAAATCAATAGTACAGTGTTTTGGTTTAATGAAAACGAGAATTATCAAAGATAGATAATGTTATTCATGTCATTTTCCTATGAATAGTTTTGTCTGAGTTTGATAATGATTTAGTCATTCCTGCTCTAGCAAACTATTGTGTCATCAAATAATACAGGCACACTTCATGAACCAAAATCAGATAATGTGAAGCTATCCTTTTTATTAGAAATATACTTAATATCCTAACTTTTGTCATAGAAATGGTACAACTTTAACCAAATACGTAATTAAAGTAGAACAAAATGAATCAGAAATATTTCTAAACGATATTTTTTTTAATTAAAAATGACATATATATAGGCAGTTAGAGTTTGCCGATCTTGAAAGGAATAAACCGTTTCAGAAGACAGTTCAAGGTTCAATGTAACAAAACAGACAGAGGAATTCAAATAGTGGAGAGACCGGATGTGTTGGTACGTTAAAACATATACTAAAAAAAACAGCACTCCAAGGTAAATTCAAGCAGGTGGAGTCCATAAAATCTGCCAAAATCAAACTTAAGGTATTTATTATTACGGAACGAATGGAAAACAACTGTTATATTCCTTTATCTACTACAGCTATCTACCCAAAAAAGATAATTGTAGATTTAACCCTCACTATAACGACAAAATTGTATGTGCAACACAAACAGATATAAATGATTAACGTAACAATATTGGAGATCTAGTCGTCGAAATTTTGTACACATACATCATAGATATATGAGTCTAAAAAAGACAAAAAAGGTAGCTGGCAAACGTCTCCTGCTATCCATTCATCACCAGTCATGCTAATTTAGACTCAATCAATATGGCACTATATAGAATAGTAAACAATCGGTAAAACCACAGGTAAGACGACTATTCCATTGTATTCAAGTTTATATAATCAAAGATTGCGAAAACTTGACGCTTGACATTTACGACACATATATGCTGTGGCAATCAACCAATGCATGATGTTGACCGAAGAACATATGAGTGTCGATTGCAGTTGTTCTTCCTAGGAACTATTTTGGACCAGGTGTTGTGTAAAGCTTTTGAATACAAAATAATTTACATTGTACGAAAGGGTCAAGCGTGAATTTTGAACCAAATAATTGAAACATCAATTTTTGACATTTGTCGAACAGTTGCAGTTAACTTTTTCAAAAGAATTAAATAATCTGCACTCAATCAATATCTTCAAAAAATATAATTAACATGAAAAAAGCAATAACAGAAGATGTGTGATGACATGCAATAATAGCAAGTCAACAACAAATGCCTGTATTTTTTGTCTTGGAGGATTCAAATAACTTACAAGTATTCAAGAAGAGTCAACTGTTCAAAATATTTTCAATATATAAAAAAAGAAGATGTGGTATGATTGCCAATGAGACAACTATCCACAAAAGACCAAAGTGACACAGACATTAACAACTATAGGTCAACGTACGGCCTTCAACAATGAGCAAAGCCCATACCGCATAGTCAGCTATAAAAGGCCCGGATAAGACAATATAAAACAATTCAAACGAGAAAACTAACGGCCTTATTTATGTAAAAATAAATGAACGAAAACAAATATGTAACACATAAACACACGACAACCACTGAATTACAGGCTCCTAACTTGGGAAAGGCACATACATAAATAATGTGGTGGGGTTTAACATGTTAGCGGGATCCCAACCCTTCCCCTAACCTGGGACAGTGGTATAACAGTACAACATAAGAACGAACTATAAAAATCAGTTGAAAATGGTTTAACTCATCTGATAGACAAAAATACATCCCGACACAAAAAGATACAATGAATGAACAGAACTGAGAGTACTCGCAGATCTGTTCATATCATACAGCCTGGTAATATCAACAAATTATTTAATCAGTAAAGGAGTAGGTCCGGAAAGGGCTAATTTTGGCCTCAAATTTCAGTATCATCTGATGAAAGATTTTGGACACTTTTTAAACACTTAATTGTCTACTTTAGCAGATTCAATTAGTTTATGTGAATGATTTTAACTGATTTAGTCATTAAAGGCGCTCAACTTGAAGCTTAACTGTTGAAAATTTATCAAATATGCCATAATAGGTCACTTTGTAGATGGTTTTGTCAAAAATGAAAGTGGCCGCATCCGTGTTCATCCTCAACCTTTATATATGTTATGTATTATCATAAAATACAACTAACATTTAAATACTAAGAATAAACACGAATGCGACCACTTCCATTTCAGACAAAAAACGTCTAAAAATTACCTCAAATGCTCAGATTGTGAAGATTTCAGTAATTTTACATGACTTAATGATGGTAATACCCAATACAAGTGCATCGTATTGTAAAAAACCAGCCCAGATTTATGTAACAGAAGTATTCTACTTTGCAATAAATAGCTCAAAGATTACATTTTAACAATTTTGTAAAACTGCTATATTTTTAGGCCAAAAAGGGGTATTACTGGAAGTACATCTTTATTCTATAAACATCATGGACAAGTGATAATGGGGTATGTAAAGCTGTTTAAAACTGGTTTTAGTATTGCTTACATACATTTTCCAATGTTAAGCTAAATGATGTAAGTGTAAGAATAATATTTTCAAGGTCTGTTTTAAAATTTGAATATTCAGATCGTTTTATGGCATTTTGAATGATGATATATTGCAAATAACTTGTTAAAAGTAATAATTGGTTAAAATGTTTACTTTTGGGCTAGTTAAACAACACATCCGTAATTGGTATCACATTAAATTTATAATTGAAAAATTTCATTTTCTTTTTATTATACTAGACTATGTCACAATCAGAATGGAATGTCGTTGTCAGTCGTTCTTCTTTATAACTCTTTTTGAACAGTGTTTGTGTAAAAAGTATACGTTTGACGACACGGTTTTTTATCGCATTCTATAAGGAATGTTCAGATTAAGGTATCTAATAATAAGAAGAAAGATTGTCATCGTTCTTTTTAATGTTAATACCGAAGTAGAGAAGGATTGATCAATTTCTAAAATCACCTCTTCTGTTCCACCAGGATTATCATACTTAATTTTCTTATAACAAGTTTTGAGTATATATCTTCCAGTTGATACTATATTCCAGTGCTTGTATTTCCTATAATGATTTCCTTGATAGAGGGTTGCTGCTCAAAAGGAAGCTAATAAACAAAGAGTTCCAAGTGGTGAAGTTAAAATCATCATTTCGTCAGTTGTACGGACGCCATCACGAGTTATTTTACTGTATGGAATATCCTTCTTATAGATGATAATGAATGTGTCCCTAATGTCGTAACTGCAATCCCACCCCCTTTTCCTGAATGTTTCCTACCGAATTAGACATATTAACGGGTTTGTACATGAGCAACATGACGGATGTCACCCTTCTGGACCACCTAAGATTACCCCCAGTTTTTGATAGGGTTCGTGTTGCTCAGTCGTTAGTTTTCTATGTTGTGTTTTGTGCACTATTGTTTGTCTGTTGGTCTTTTTTTCTTTTTTCAGTCAAGGCGTTGTCAGATTATTTATGTTCAGCTTATGATAACATTGAGAATGGAAATGTGAAATGTGTTAACGAGACAACAACCCGTCCAAAGGGTAGAACACAAAAGGCCACCAATAGGTCTGTAACACAGCGAGAATGAATGAATTGAATATTCCTCTAGTATCTTAAGCCTCTCAATTGAGGTAGAACACAGAAGGCCACCATTAGGTCTACAACACAACGAGAATGAATGAGTTTGAATGTTCCGCTAGTATCTTAAGCCTCTCTATTGAGGTAGAACACAGAAGGTCACCAATAGGTCTGCAACACAGCGAGAATAAATAAATTTGAATGTTCATCTAAATCGTAAGCCTCTCTATTGAGGTAGAACACAGAAGGTAACCAATAGGTCTACAACACAGCGAGAATGAATGAGGTTGAATGTTCCTCTAATATCTCAAGCTTCTTTATTGAGGTAGAACACAGAAGGTCACCAATAGGTCTGCAACACAGCAAGAATGAATGAGTTTGAATGTTCCTTTACAATCTTAAGCCTCTCTATTGAGGTAGAACACAGAAGGTCACCAATAGGTCTGCAACATAGCGAGAATGAATGAGTTTGAATGTTTCTCTAGTATCTTAAGCCTCTCTATTGAAGTAGAACACAGTAGGTCACCAATAGGTCTGCAACACATCGAGGATGAATGAGTCTGAATGTTCGTCTAGTACCTTAAGCCTCTCTATTGAGATAGAACACAGAAGGTCACCAATAGGTCTACAACACAGCAAGAATAAATGATTTGAATGTTCCTCTAGTATTTTAAGCCTCTCTATTGAGGTAGAACACAGAAGGTCACCAATAGGTCTACAACACAGCGAGAATGAATGAGTTTGAACGTTCCTCTAAAATCTTAAGCCTCTCTATTGAGGTAGAACACAGAAGGTCACCAATAGGTCTACAACACAGCAAGAATGAATGAGTTTGAATGTTCCTCTAGTATCTTAAGCCTCTCTTTTGAGGTAGAACACAGAAAGTCACCAATAGGTCTACAACACAGCAAGAATGAATGAGTTTGAATGTTCCTCTAGCATTTTAAGCCTCTCTATTGAGGTAGAACACAGAAGGTCACCAATAGGTCTACAACACAGCGAGAATGAATTAGTTTGAATGTTCCTCTAAAATCATAAGCCTCTCTATTGAGGTAGAACACAGAAGGTCACCAATAGGTCTACAACACAGCAAGAATGAATGAGTTTGAATGTTCCTCTAGTATCTTAAGCCTCTCTTTTGAGGTAGAACACAGAAGGTCACCAATAGGTCTACAACACAGCAAGAATGAATGAGTTTGAATGTTCCTCTAGTATTTTAAGCCTCTCTATTGAGGTAGAACACAGAAGGTCACCAATAGGTCTACAACACAGCGCGAATGAATGAGTTTGAATGTTCCTCTAAAATCTTAAGCCTCTCTATTGAGGTAGAACACAGAAGGTCATCAATAGGTCTGCAACATAGCGAGAATGAATGAGTTTGAATGTTCCTCTAGTATCTTAAGCCTCTCTATTGAAGTAGAACACAGAAGGTCACCAATAGGTCTGCAACACAGCGAAAATGAATGAGTTTGAATGTTCCTCTAGTATCTTACGCATCTCTATTGAGGTAGAACACAGAAGGTCATCAATAGGTCAGCAACACAGCGATAATGAATGAGTTTGAAGTTTCCTCTAGTATCTTAAGCCTCTCTATTGAGGTAGAACACAGTAGGTCACCAATAGGTCTGCAACACAGCGACAATGAATGAGTTTGAATGTTCCTATAGTATCTAAAGCCTCTCTATTGAGTTAGAACACAGAAGGCCACCAATAGGTCTACAACACAGCGAGAATGAATGAGTTTGAATGTTCCTCTAAAATCTTAAGCCTTTCTATTGAGGTAAAACACAGAAGGTCATCAATAGGTCTACAACACAGAGAGAATGAATGAGTTTGAATGTTCCTCTAGTATGTGAAGCCTCTCTATTGAGGTAGAACACAGAAGGTCACCAATAGGTCTACAGCACAGCAAGAATGAATGAGTTTGAATGTTCCTCTAGTATCTTAAGCCTCTCTATTGAGGTAGAACACAGAAGGTCACCAATAGGTCTACAACACAGTGAGAATGAATGAGTTTGAATGTTCCTCTAGTATCTTAAGCCTCTCTATTGAAGTAGAACACAGAAGGTCACCAATAGGTCTGCAACACAGCGAAAATGAATGAGTTTGAATGTTCCTCTAGTATCTTACGCATCTCTATTGAGGTAGAACACAGAAGGTCATCAATAGGTCAGCAACACAGCGATAATGAATGAGTTTGAATGTTCCTCTAGTATCTTAAGCCTCTCTATTGAGGTAGAACACAGTAGGTCACCAATAGGTCTGCAACACAGCGAGAATGAATGAGTTTGAATGTTCCTCTAGTATCTTAAGCCTCTCTATTGAGGTAGAACACAGAAGGCCACCAATAGGTCTAGAACACAGCGAGAATGAATGAGTTTGAATGTTCCTCTAAAATCTTAAGCCTCTCTATTGAGGTAAAACACAGAAGGTCATCAATAGGTCTACAACACAGCGCGAATGAATGAGTTTGAATGTTCCTCTAGTATGTGAAGCCTCTCTATTGAGGTAGAACACAGAAGGTCACCAATAGGTCTACAACACAGCAAGAATGAATGAGTTTAAATGTTCCTCTAGTATCTTAAGTCTGTTTATTGAGGTAGAACACAGAAGGTCACCAGTAGGACTACAACACAGCGAGCATGAATGAGTTTGAATGTTCCTCTAGTATGTGAAGCCTCTCTATTGAGGTAGAACACAGAAGGTCACCAATAGGTCTACAACACAGCAAGAATGAATGAGTTTGAATGTTCCTCTAGTATTTTAAGCCTCTATATTGAGGTAGAACACAGAAGGTCACCAATAGATCTACAACACAGTGAGAATGAATGAGTTTGAATGTTCCTTTAAAATCTTAGTCCTCTCTATTAAGGTAGAACACAGAAGGTCAGCAATATGTCTGCAACACAGCGAGAATGAATGAGTTTGAATGTTCCTCTAGTACCTTAAGCCTCTCTATTGAGCTAGAACACAGAAGGCCACCAATAGGTCTACAACACAGCGAGAATGAATGAGTTTGAATGTTCCTCTAGTATTTTTCAGCCTCTCTTTTGAGGTAGAACACAGACGACCACCAATAGGTCTGCAACACAGCGAGAATGAATGAGTTTGAAAGCTCCTCTAATACCTTAAGCTTCTCTATTGAGGTAGAACACAGAGGGCCACCAATAGGTCTACAACACAGCAAGAATGAATGAGTTTGAAAGTTCCTCTAGTATCTTAAGCCTCTCTATTGAGGTAGAACACAGAAGGTCACCAATAGGTCTACAACACAGTGAGAATGAATGAGTTTGAATGTTCCTCTAGTACCTTAAGCTTCTCTATTGAGCTAGAACACAGAAGGCCACCAATAGGTCTACAACACAGCGAAAATGAATGAGTTTGAATGTTCCTCTTGTATTTTAAGCCTCTCTATTGAGGTAGAACACAGAAAGTCATCAATAGGTCTGCAGCACAGCAAGAATGAATGAGTTTAAATGTTCCTCTAGTATCTTAAGTCTGTCTATTGAGGTAGAACACAGAAGGTCACCAGTAGGTCTACAACACAGCGAGCATGAATGAGTTTGAATGTTCCTCTAGTATTTTAAGCCTCTCTATTGAGGTAGAACACAGAAGGTCACCAATAGCTCTACAACACAGCAAGAATGAATGAGTTTGAATGTTCCTCTAGTATTTTAAGCCTCTCTATTGAGGTAGAACACAGAAGGTCACCAATAGCTCTACAACACAGCAAGAATGAATGAGTTTAAATGTTCCTCTAGTACCTTAAGCTTCTCTATTGAGCTAGAACACAGAAGGCCACCAATAGATCTACAACACAGTGAGAATGAATGAGTTTGAATGTTCCTTTAAAGTCTTAATCCTCTCTATTGAGGTAGAACACAGAAGGTCAGCAATATGTCTGCAACACAGCGAGAATGAATGAGTGTGGATGTTCCTCTAGTACCTTAAGCCTCTCAATATAAAAAAAAATCTGAGTAACAGTTTTCTTTGTGTTTTTGCAAGTTTTTGAAAGTTTCCTAGGAACTATATGAAATCTTAATAGAAGGGCACATTTGCCCTGTTGTTTAGATCAGAAGTTCCTGAATTTGTACTATCAAACTTCCGGAAACCAGTACACTCTAATATGCTATTAAAGTCATGTTGAATTGTTCAGCACAAGTCAGGATAAGGTATAGTTTTTACTTGAAATAGCTGCTACTTTATTTGAACTTATGACAAAGTAGACATTAATGCTTGAAATTGCAGAATTTAACATAGAAAGCAATGGTGCTATGAATTAGCGGTTGTATACCTATAGCTACTTTTATATTGAAAATGCTTGGTCTTAGCTTTATAAAAGATTCAAAACTAAATTGCAATCTAAATTTAATCGTAATATATGAATATTTGTTGATACCTGTTTTATATAAACTTGGATCATACGTTTTTTTGATTGAGTTAAGTCAGCCAATTGATATTTTATCGTATGTTTTTCTTTGTTGTGATGTTATGCTATTGTTTCAGAAAAAAGGAGAAGGTTTGGATCCATTAAAACGTTTAACCCCGCTGCAAATGTTTGCACCTGTCCTAAGTCAGGAATCTGATGTACAGTAGTTGTCGTTTGTTTATGTAATATACACGTGTTTCTCGTTTCTCGTTTTGTTTATATAAATTAGACCGTTGGTTTTCTCGTTTGAATGGTTTTACACTAGTAATTTTGGGGCCCTTTATAGCTTGTTGTTCGGTGTGAGCCAAGGCTCCGTGTTGAAGACCGTACTTTAACCTATAATGGTTTACTTTTTAAATTGTTATTTGTATGGAGAGTTGTCTCATTGGCACTCACACCACATCTTCCTATATCTATTGGAATCTAGTCGATTACTCTTAAAATAGAACAGATGAGCAAAGTATCCGGAAATCGTACAAAGCACAATGTGTTTTTTTCTGTTTGTAAAAAGATATCTATTAATCAAAGATGTATAACGGCAGATTATTAAAGGTATTCCTTTCTAAGAATATTGGCCTCAATATTAATCAAGATTTTGGCACCCTTGCTCAGGTTAACTAAACTTATTATACCCAGATGGAGGGTAACTTATCAAATATCAAAATTCAAAACACTTAAGTTATCTCATCAATTCAACGTACATTGAATGTTCTTGCTTTTAATATATTCTAAAAATTATACTATGCACATCATATGTATGAAATAAATTATAATATACATATACAATGGGCCGTTAATTTTCCAAATTGAATTGTTTCAATTTTTTCATGTTTGGGCCTTTGATAGCCGACTGTTGTAAACGTAGAATTCCGAGCGTTCCTAAATTTATAACTTAACACCATCTTTGTAGAAAATAACAGTCACGATTTATTCACACTATATGTATATACAGACGTTACATAAAATACAAAACACACAGCATACACTCCAACAGTACAAACATTCAGCCATCTTGTTCATCCGGCAACCATCTCCCCCTCCACGTCACTATCACACAACGTCAAAAATACGGGAAACAACGTTAACAGTGTTTTGCGACATTACGGACATGAAGACAAAGTCACATTCACAACACTACTCCCTCTTTTCAAGAATATTTCGTCCTCGAAATAAAAGATAATCAAGACAAATTGCGCTTTCGTGTTTTCCAGTTCATCTCAGGTAACATTGACGATCCACAGGAGCAAACATCACGTGTATAACTGTTTTCATAGATGTTACTATCTCGAAATTGGGTGAACCCATTTCCACGTAAGAGTTCTTTATATGTGAAGTCCTTTCCATATACTGGTCTCGATAATCCAGTATGTGTTGAAACTCTAGGTTTGTCATAACTTTTTTCATCATCATTTTTAGAAATATCAAACTGTACGTCACTTTGATCAATGGCTGTCCATTTTCGGACGCTAACTATCTCTACCTCACCAGAGGGTATCGTCTGTTGTTCAACGTTTGGACTTCCAAAGTTAGTTGTCATTAGATTAGAAACTTTTGCAACTGCAATCTCAGTTGTCGCAACAATTTCATTAAGCTCCTCATATTTCAATTCAACCTTTCTAACGATAACAACCTCTGTTCCACCAGTAACCACTGTCTGCTTTTCAACGCGCGGAAGTTCCAAGATAGCTATCTCTTCGTCCAAAACTTTCGCAACTTCAAATTCAGTTGCCTCAATAACGTCACAAAATTCCTCATGTTTCAATTCATATGACTCAGCGATGTAATAAACAGACTGTTCGATCGGATAAACGAAATTATTACGTACATTTAATTTACCAACAGTAAAATTCTCTTTTCCCAATTTCTGGTTACTATTATATAAACTAATGTCGCTTTGCATATCAACGTCACTTTTTTCAGAAACTTTATTCCTCCGAATATCATGCTCTGTGAAATTCATATTACGCTTATTGCCTATTTCAAAATGTTTCTCAAAGTTACTGTCTTCAGTGCAACGCAATTTTTCTACGGACTTTAAAGATTGTCTACAATGTTCCTGCCACAATATTTCTTTGATAAGTTCATTAACTGTTGACGGTTCTTTAGTCAGAACTCTATATCCAATGTTCCCATCAGGATATCCATATATAGCATACTCAGTAATCAGCTTCACTAATAAATCTTCGTTCACACCAGGGAACGATTTCCGAACATTTATCTCAGTTCTACATACGTACTCTTGAACGCTTTCACTTGTAAGCATAGTTATATTTTTCAATTTCATTCTACAAATCTGAGCAGTCTCAATATCACCAAATCGACTTTTCAATGCAGAATACAAGACAGATACATTATAAAGATCTCTGTGTGGTAAATATGACACATATTCTAAAGCTTTACCTCTCAGTGAAGTAACCAAATAAAAAGCCATATCACTAGATGACCAATTAAAACGTTCAGCAAAGATAGAAAATTTCATCCAGAAACCTTCAAAAAGTTCAGTACCGTCAAACTCTGGTAAGTCACACCAGCTCATGGTTAATATATCAACATGCTGACAAATATAAGTTATAGACATACATAAAACAACAATTATTTATAGATACACGTGACAATGTTGATTTCTTTCAAATTTGCACCTTAGATTATCATTTTATCCTTGATGCTAACACCGAACAAAAATGTTTAATTAATTTCCGTCCACTTTTGCCGATTAAATACTTCTCTGTGAATTATGTGGTCGAATCTGTTTTAATTCCAATATCACTTTTAAAATGATGAATCTTCGTATTCCAGTGCCGTATCGTCCTTCTGTTGTAATGCATACATTTGGTCACAATCGTATTGTCGAATAAACTTGTTTACGGTACCTTCATTGTTTAATTTCATATTTCCTCCCCTCTTTAAAAGCATTCCGCTGCCACCAATGTTGTAAACGTAGAATTTCGAGCGTTCATAAATTTATAACTTAACACCATCTTTGTAGAAAATAACAGTCACGATTTATTCACACTATATGTATATACAGACGTTACATAAAATACAAAACACACAGCATACACTCCAACAGTACAAACATTCAGCCATCTTGTTCATCCGGCAACCATCTCCCCCTCCACGTCACTATCACACAACGTCAAAAATACGGGAAACAACGTTAACAGTGTTTTGCGACATTACGGACATGAAGACAAAGTCACATTCACAACACCGACCATACGGTATGGGGTTTTTTGTACTGTTAAAGACCGTACAATTGCCTATAATTGCCTACATCCACTTCATTTTGAACTTTGGTGGGAAGTTGTCTCATTGGTAATCATACCACATCTACTTATTTTTATATGAAGGAAAATTGCAAAGGAGAGGCTAAAGATACCAAAGGTTCATCAAACTCAAAGTCGAACAAACCAGCACTGCCATGGCATAAACAATACACAATACATAGACGAACAACAGTGTATTAAACAAAGCATATAAAACTAAAGATTCAGCAACATGAACCTAACATAAAATGGCAGTATAAAATGAACCACTGGATGCTGGCAAAGCATATTAATCCAAAAAGTCATTTCAGTTACCGTAGTTGTCCGTAAGAACCTAATACTTTTTGACGCATACAGTGTACGTTGCACAACGATTTCCCGTAGTCTTGAGTCAAAATTTATAAGCTAGAAATACTGTTGAAAAATATTGTTCCTTCTCGCTAAGCGAACAGGTACAACTTTTCCAAATTACCTTTTTAGGGTTACAAATGAACAATTTCATTTTTGTTTATAATACTTCTGATGTCGATAGCAATTAGTATTGTATTGCAATACATAGACATTGTTGACAGTATGTTATATTTAGGAATTTTTGGTTCCCAATGCCCTTCAACTTCCTACTCTGCTTTGCCTTTTTTTTTTTACTTTTGTTATTCGAGTGTCACTGATGATTAGATATAGGAAGATGTGGTGTGAGTGCCTATGAGGCAACTCTCCATCCAAATAACAATAAGTAAAAGTAAACCATTATAGGTCAATGTACGGCCTTCAACACGGAGCCTTGGCTCACACCGAACAACAAGCTATAAAGGGCCCCAACATTATTAGTGTAAAACCATTCAAACGGGAAATCCAACGGTCTAATCTATATACAAAATGAGTCTTTTTTTAGACAAACGCGAGTCGGGCGTAGAAAAGTTCAATCTTGGTGTCTATGTTGTGTTTACATGACACAGTGATTCGAGTTTATATTTCTAAAACTAGAACAAAATAAACAAAAATTCCAAAGCCTTGGAATTTATCATGAATTACTAACCGACGATAGATAATGTTATTCTTCTTAAGAATGGAGGTGTCTGAGTTTGTTACTATTTTAGTCATCTCCGCTCTAGCAAACTAACGTGTCATCAAACAATACAGGCAACCACCATTAACAAAATTTAGGTGATGTGAAGCTGTCTTTTTAATTAGAAATTTACTAGTTTTTCATTATTTTTTATATAGAAATGGCACACCTTTAACCTAATACTTAATTAAAGTAGACCAAAATGTGTCACAAATCTTTCTGAATGATAAAAAATAATATTAAAAAATAAAATAAGCAGAAACAGAAGGATATTGTAATAGAATAAATCGTTTCAGAAGACAAGTCAAAGCAACAAAAAGACAGAGGAATCAAACGTTAGACTTTTCATTCCAACAGAACTAACGGAAAATGGGGATCTAGCAGTCAAAATTGTGTACACATACATCATAAGTATATAAATCTGATAAAGACACATAAAAGTAGCTGGTAAACGTATCCTGATATCCATTTATCACCAATCGTGGTAATTCAGATTCAATAAATATCCCACTATAAATAAAAGTTAACAATCGGTAATAAACAGATACGACGAATATTCGATTGTATATTCTAGTTTATAAGATCTAAGATTGCGAAAAACATGTCGCATGGAAGTTTAGACACAGATATGTCGTGGTAGTCATTCAATTCATGATGTTGGACATAACACTTATGAGTGTTGATTGCTGTTAACGGTTAACTTTATTCGAGCAGATGCTGTGTAAAGCCTTTGAATGGATATGCATATAGTGCGGTTAATAAATAGCTGTTGAGTGTCATAATTAAAACACTTTTAATGAAATTTACTGCTTCAGCACATTTTTTAAATTTAAAAATACAAAATAATTTACGTTGTACGAGAGGGTCCACTGTGAACTTCGCACCAAGTTAACGTAACACTAATTTATAACCTTTGTCGAACAGTTGCAATTATCTTTTTCAAAGCAATTAAATAATCTGCACTCAAGCAATATCTTCACAAAATATAAGTAACATGAAAAAAGCAATAACAGAAAATGTGTGATAACATGCAATAATAGCAATTTTGTCTTGGAGGATTCAAATAAGTTACAAGTATTTAAGAGTAGTCAAGTGTTCAAAAGATTTTCCATATAGCCTGGTAATCTGATTGTTTGGAGAAGACGTTACTAAGTTGAAAAACTTGTGTCTAATCCATTTGTCTCTATTTGGAACAATGAAATATGTTTAAACTAATCTGATTGTTCTGCAAGTACCTGAAAATGGCATTAAATGAAATATTTAATCAGTAAATTTATTTTATGAAAATCATGAACAACTTATGATGGCGTATGTAAAGCTGTTTGAAAACCGGTCTAAGTATTGCATACATACAATTTCCAATGTTAAGCTAAATGAAGTTGAAGAATAATTATTTCAAGGTCTGCTCTAAAAATTGAAAACTTAGATCGTTTTATAGCATTTTGAATGATGATTTATAGAAAGTAATAATGGATTAAAAAGTTTATTTTCCGGACTAGTTAAGCATTACGTAACAACAGATTCCCGTAATTGGTATCATATTAAATTTATAATTGAAAAAAATCCATTTTATTTTGATTAACTTCAAGACTATGTCACAGTACGAATGGAATGTCGTTGTCATTCGTTCTTCTTAATAACTCTGTTTGAACAGTGGTTGTGTAAGTAGCATACTTTTGACGACACGGTTTTATATCGCAGGATGGATTTATCAATTTCTAAAATAAACTCTTCTGTTTCATCAAGATTATCATATACAATTTGCTAATAACAAGTTTTGAGTATATATCTCCCAGTTGATACGATATTCCAGGGCTTGTATTTCCGATCATGATTTCCTTGATAGAGGGTTGCTGCTCACAAGAAAGCAATTAAACTAAAAGTTCCAAGTGTTGAAGTTGAAATCATTCCTTTGCAAGTTTTACTGACGCCATAACGAGTTGGTTGACTGTTATGGAATATTCATTTTACAGATAAAAACGGATATGTTCCTGATGTCGTAACTGCAATCCCGTCCCCTTTTCCCGAATATGTCATACCGAATTATACAAATTACCGGGTTTGTACTAACATGAGCAACATGACGGATGCCACATGTGGAGCAGGATCTGCTTACCCTTCCGGAACACCTGAGATCACCCCAATGTTGTGGTTGTGCTCGTGTTGCTCAATCTTGCGTTTTTTATGTTGTGTGCACTTTTATTTATCTGTTGGTCTTTTTTTTCTTTTTTAGCCATGGTGTTGTCAGTTTATTTTCGACTTATGAGTTTGAATGTTACTCTGGTATCTTTTGCCTCTCATTTGAGTAACAGTCTTGAGATAAATTTGCATAAAGCTTTGTAATTGTATTTGCTACAAAGACTTTGAAAATATTTTTTTTTTGTAATGTACAGCTACATCTATTTGTTTAAAGGTTCAACATTACATTTCGTGTTTATTGAAATTTATATAGCCGTAATAGAGTTATCACGTGGTTTTGTTTTTAGGTAATAAATATTAAACATTATCTTTGTAACCGTTCAAAAATGCAATTTGTTAGTTGCTTTAAAATAAATTCATTACATTATAATGTAAATCCTCTTTCAGAAGTTTTCGTCCAATGTTTCAGTTATTATTATGTGAACTATATGTTGTATAGTAAAATATTGATCACTTTATTACTCTTCGCAATTCGATAATAATGCGTGTCTAATCTACTCCAGTGAACTACCTCGTAAAAAATAAATATATAGAAAAACCACTTCGTTGAGAAAATTTAGAGTAAATTGAATTATCTGTTCAGGTCATTTACACTATTCCCTGATTATATATTTTTACATATTCTACACCTTAGAAGTTTCACAAACTTAAACAAACACAAAACTTAAATATTTAAAAGCAAAATTGAGGAGCGTACTTTACAAAATTTTAACTTTTTAAATTACCTTTTCAAAGTTATTGAACAATTATCATGAATATTATAGAATGTGAAGTATAATGCAACAGTTAACCATCAACACAAACAGTCAATCCCCATTCTGAGTAAAGGATCTATGTTATTGTATCATAAACATCTGTTAGAACCATTGAAACAAGTATAATAACAAAAACACCGAACTCCGAGGAAAATTCAAAACGGAAAGTTCCTAATAAAATGGCAAAATCAAAAGCTCAAACACATCAAACAAATTGATAAGAACTGACATATTCCTGACTTGGTACCAGCATTTTCTTATGCAGACAATGGTGGATTAAACCTGATTTTATAGCTAGCTAAATCTCTCACTTGTATAACAGTCGCATCAAGTTTCATTATATTGACAACGATGTGTGAACAAAATACACAGACATCAAAGGAAAACAATTCAGAAATAAGGGTACTTTAGTCAACTTTGTGTTATAATCTTAATCGCTATAAAACAAACAAATATGTCAATAAAAGAAAAACAAAAATGTATATAGAAAAAGCACATTAGCAAAAACCAAAGCCAAGAATACAAAAAAGTAACATAGCACAATAACACAATGACGGGATGTATAAGTATCAGCCACGTCAATTGGATATCAACAAAAATATACTAAACGGTAGAAGTAATAATTTACAAAGACAAATAAAAGAACACTATAACACGTAATTAAGATGATAAACAACGTCAGTATTTATAACCTATACTACAAGACTGTCATGTATTATTTGTGAAGTTGATACTGAATATTTATCAATAAGGTCATGATGGTATTTTTAGATGCATGTCAATTGTATAACCAAAGACATCACCAAATACAAAACCATCGATACATGTTAATTGTGTGTTCCAAAGACATCGCCAATTACAAAACAATCAGTACATAATAAGTGTATAACCCTAAGACATCACCAAATACAAAATAATCGGTACATGTTAGTTGTATAACCCTAAGACATCACCAAAAACAAAACCATCGATACATGTACATGTTACTTCTCTTACCCTAAGGCATCAGCAAATATAAAACCATCGGTACATGTTAATTGTATAACCCAAAGACATCACAAAAACCAAACGCATCGGTACGTGATATTTGTATAATCCAAAGACATTACTAAAAACAAAGCCATCTGTTTCTTAATCGCTATAAAACAAACAAATATGTCAATAAAAGAAAAACAAAAATGTATATAGAAAAAGCACATTAGCAAAAACCAAAGCCAAGAATACAAAAAAGTAACATAGCACAATAACACAATGACGGGATGTATAAGTATCAGCCACGTCAAATGGATATCAACAAAAATATACTAAACGGTAGAAGTAATAATTTACAAAGACAAATAAAAGAACACTATAACACGTAATTAAGATGATAAACAACGTCAGTATTTATAACCTATACTACAAGACTGTCATGTATTATTTGTGAAGTTGATACTGAATATTTATCAATAAGGTCATGATGGTATTTTTAGATGCATGTTAATTGTATAACCCAAAGACATCACCAAATACAAAACCATCGGCACATGTTACTTCTCTAACCCAAAGACATCACCAAATACAAGACCATCGGTACATGTTAATTGTATAACCCAAATACATCGCCAAATACAACACCATCGGTACATGTTAATTGTATAACCCGAACACATCACCAAATACAAAACCATCGGTACATGTTAATTGTATAATCCAAAGACATCACCAAATACAAAATCATCGGTACATGTTAATTGTATAATCCAAAGACAACACCAAATACAAACCCATCGGTACATGCTAATTGCATAACCCTAACACATCACCAAATACAAAACCATCGGTACATGTTAATTGTATAATCCAAAGACATCACCAAATACAAAATCATCGGTACATGTTAATTGTACAACCCAAAGACATCATCAAATACAAAACCATCGGTACATGTTAATTGTATAACCCAAAGACAGCACCAAATACAAAACCATCGGTACATGTTAATTGTATAATCCAAAAACATCATCAAATACAAAATTATCAGTACATGTTAATTATATAACCCAAAGACATCATCAAATACAAAACCATCGGTACATGATAATTGTATAACCCTAACACATCACCAAATACAAAACCATCGGTACATAATAATTGTATAATCCAAAGACATCACCAAATACAAAATCATCGGTACTTGTTAATTGTATAACCCAAAGACATCATCAAATACAAAACCATCGGTAAATGTTAATTGTATAACCCAAGGACATCACCAAATACAAAACAATCGGTACATGTTAATTGTATAATCCAAAGACATCATCAAATACAAAATCATCGGTACATGTTAATTGAATAACCCAAAGACATCATCAAATACAAAACCATCGGTATGTGTAAATTGATAACCCAAAGACATCACCAAATACAAAACCATCGGTTCATGTTAATTGTATAACCAAAAGGCATCTACAAATACAAAACCATCGGTACATTATAATTGTGTAACCTAAAGACATCACCAAATACAAAACCATCGGTACATGTTAATTGTATAACCCGAACACATCACCAAATACAAAACCATCGGTACATGTTAATTGTATAATCCAAAGACATCACCAAATACAAAATCCTCGGTACATGTTAATTGTATAATCCAAAGACAACACCAAATACAAAACCATCGGTACATGTTAATTGTATAATCCAAAGACATCACCAAATACAAAATCCTCGGTACATGTTAATTGTATAACCCAAAGACTGCACCAAATACAAAACCATCGGTACATGTTAATTGTATAATCCAAAGACATCATCAAATACAAAAACATCAGTACATGTTAATTATATAGCCCAAAGACATCATCAAATACAAAACCATCGGTACATGATAATTGTATAACCCTAACACATCACCAAAAATAAAACCATCGGTACATAATAATTGTATAATCCAAAGACATCACCAAATACAAAATCATCGGTACTTGTTAATTGTATAACCCAAAGACATCATCAAATACAAAACCATCGGTACATGTTAATTGTATAATCCAAAGACATCATCAAATACAAAAACATCAGTACATGTTAATTATATAACCCAAAGACATCATCAAATACAAAACCATCGGTACATGATAATTGTATAACCCTAACACATCACCAAAAACAAAACCATCGGTACATAATAATTGTAAAATCCAAAGACATCACCAAATACAAAATCATCGGTACTTGTTAATTGTATAACCCAAAGACATCATCAAATACAAAATCATCGGTACATGTTAATTGTATAATCCAAAGACATCATCAAATACAAAATCATCGGTACATGTTAATTGTATAACCCAAAGACATCATCAAATACAAAACCATCGGTATGTGTAAATTGCATAACCCAAAGACATCACCAAATACAAAACCATCGGTACATGTTAATTGTATAACCAAAAGGCATCTACAAATACAAAACCATCGGTACATTATAATTGTGTAACCTAAAGACATCACAAAATACAAAACCATCGGTACATGTTACTTCTCTAACCCAAATACATCAACAAATACAAAACCATCGGTACATGTTAATTGTATAACCCAAAGACATCATCAAATACAATACCATCGGTACATGTTACTTCTCTAACCCAAAGACATCATCAAATACAAAACCATCGGTACATGTTAATTGTATAACCGAAAGACATCATCAAATACAAAACCATCCATACACGATACTTCTCTAACCCAAAGACATCACCAAATACATAACCATCGGTACATGTTAATTGTATAACCAAAAGACATCACCAAATACAAAACTATCGGTACATGTTAATTGTATAATCCAAAGACAACATCAAATACAAAACCATCGGTACATGTTAACTGTATAACCCAAAGACATCACCAAATACAAAACCATCGGTACATGATAATTGTATAACCCTGACACATCACCAAATACAAAACCATCGGTACATGTTAATTGTATAATCCAAAGACATCACCAAATACAAAATCATCGGTACATGTTAATTGTATAACCCAAAGACATCATCAAATACAAACCATCGGCACATGTTAATTGTATAACCCAAGGACATCACCAAATACAAAACCATCGGTACATGTTAATTGTATAATCCAAAGACATCATCAAATACAAAATCATCGGTACATGTTAATTGTATAACCCAAAGACATCATCAAATACAAAACCATCGGTACATGTTAATTGCATTACCCAAAGACATCACCAAATACAAAACCATCGGTACATGTTAATTGTGTAACCCAAAGACATCATCAAATACAAAACCATCGGTACATGTTAATTGTATAACCCAAAGACATCACTAAATACAAAACCATCGGTACATGTTAATTGTATAACCCTAAGACATCATCAAATACAAAACCATCGGTACATGTTAATTTTATAACCCAAAGACATCACCAAATACAAAACCATCGGTAAATGTTAATTGTATAACCCAAAGACATCACCAAATACAAAACCATCGGTACATGTTAATTGTATAACCCTAAGACATCATCAAATACAAAACCATCGGTACATGTTAATTTTATAACCCAAAGACATCATCAAATACAAAGCCATCGGTACATGTTAATTGTATAACACAAAGACATCATCAAATACAAAACCATCGGTACATGATAATTGTATAACCCAAAGACACCACAAAATACAAAACCATCGGTGCATGTTAGCTGTGTAACCCAAAAGACATCACCAAATACAAAACCATCGGTACATAATAATTGTATAACCCAAAGACATCATCAAATACAAAACCATCGGTACATGATAATTGTATAACCCAAAGACATCATCAAATACAAAACCAGCGGTACATGTTAATTGTATAACCCAAAGACATCATCAAATACAAAATCATCAGTACATGATAATTGTATAATCCAAAGACACTACAAAATACAAAACCATCGATGCATGTTAGCTGTGTAACACAAAAGACATCACCAAATACAAAACCATCGGTACATAATAATTGTATAACCCAAAGACATCATCAAATACAAAACCATCGGTACATGATAATTGTATAATCCAAAGACATCATCAAATACAAAATCATCGGTACATGTTAATTGTATAACCCAAAGACATCATCAAATACAAAACCATCGGTACATGTTAATTGTATTACCCAAAGACATCACCAAATACAAAACCATCGGTACATGTTAATTGTGTAACCCAAAGACATCATCAAATACAAAACCATCGGTACATGTTAATTGTATAACCCAAAGACATCACTAAATACAAAACCATCGGTACATGTTAATTGTATAACCCTAAGACATCATCAAATACAAAACCATCGGAACATGTTAATTTTATAACCCAAAGACATCACCAAATACAAAACCATCGGTAAATGTTAATTGTATAACCCAAAGACATCACCAAATACAACTCCATCGGTACATGATAATTGTATAACCCTAAGACATCATAAAATACAAAACCATCGGTACATGTTAATTGTATAACCCTAAGACATCATCAAATACAAAACCATCGGTACATGTTAATTTTATAACCCAAAGACATCATCAAATACAAAGCCATCGGTACATGTTAATTGTATAACCCAAAGACATCATCAAATACAAAACCATCGGTACATGATAATTGTATAATCCAAAGACACTACAAAATACAAAACCATCGATGCACGTTAGCTGTGTAACCCAAAGACATCACCAAATACAAAACCATCGGTACATGATAATTGTATAACCCAAAGACATCATCAAATACAAAACCATCGGTACATGATAATTGTATAACCCAAAGACATCATCAAATACAAAACCATCAGTACATGTTAACTGTATAACCCAAAGAAATCACCATATACAAAACCATCAGTATATGTTAATTGTATAACCCTAACACATCACCAAATACAAAACCAGCGGTACATGTTAATTGAATAATCCAAAGACATCACGAAATACAAAATCATCGGTACATGTTAATTGTATAACCCAAAGACATCATCAAATACAAAACCATCGGTACATGTTAATTGTATAACCCTAAGATATCACCAAATACAAAATCATCGGTATATGTTAATTGTATAACCCAAAGACATCATCAAATACAAAACCATCGGTACACGTTAATTGTATAACCCAAAGACATCATCAAATACAAACCCATCGGTATGTGTAAATTGCATAACCCAAAGACATCACCAAATACAAAACCATCGGTACATGTTAATTGTATCACCAAAAGGCATCTACAAATACAAAACCATCGGTACATGTTAATTGTGTAACCTAAAGACATCCTCAAATAATAAACCATCGGTACATGTTAATTGTATAATCCTATGAAATCACCAAATACAAAACCATCGGTACATGTTACTTCTCTAACCCAAAGACATCACCAAAAACAAGATCATCGGTAAATGTTACTTCTCTAACCCAAAGACATCACCAAATACAAAACCATCGGTACATGTTACTTCTCTAACCCAAAGACATCACCAAATACAAAACCATCGGTACATGTTAGTTCTCTAACCCAAAGACATCACCAAATATAAAACCATCGGTACATGTTAATTGTATAACCCAAAGACATCACCAAATACAAAACCATCGGTACATGTTACTTCCCTAACCCAAAAACATCACCAAATACAAGATCATCGGTACATGTTCATTGTATAACCGTCAGACATCATCAAATACAAAACCATCGATACATGAAACTTCTCTAACCCAAAGACATCACCAAATAAATAACCATCGGTAATCGGTACATGTTAATTGTATAACCCAAAGACATCGCCAAATACAAAACCATCGGTACATGTTAATTGTATAGCCCGAACACATCACAAAATACAAAACCATCGGTACATGTTAATTGTATAATCCAAAGACATCACCAAATACAAAATCATCGGTACATGTTAATTGTATAATCCAAAGACAACACCAAATATAAAACCATCGGTACATGTTAATTGTATAACCCTAACACATCACCAAATACAAAACCATCGGTACATGTTAATTGTATAATCCAAAGAAATCACCAAATACAAAACCATCGGTACATGTTAATTGTATAACCAAAAGGCATCTACAAATACAAAACCATCGGTACATGTTAATTGTGTAACCTAAAGACATCCTCAAATACAAAACCATCGGTACATGTTAATTGTATAACCCAAAGACATCACCAAATACAAAACCATCGGTACATGTTAATTGTATAATCCAAAGACATCATCAAATACAAAATCATCGGTACATGTTAATTGTATAACCCAAAGACATCATCAAATACAAAACCATCGGTACATGTTAATTATATTACCCAAAGACATCACCAAATACAAAACCATCGGTATATGTTAATTGTGTAACCCAAAGACATCATCAAATACAAACCCATCGGTACATGTTAATTGTATAACCCAAAGACATCACCAAATACAAAACCATCGGTACATGTTAATTGTATAACCTTAAGACATCATCAAATACAAAACCATCGGTACATGTTACTTGTATAACCCACAGACATCATCAAATACAAAACCATCGGTACATGTTAATTGTTTAACCCAAAGACATCATCAAATACAAAACCATCGGTACATGTTAATTGTATAACCCAAAGACATCATCAAATACAAAACCATCGGTACATGATAATTGTAAAACCCAAAGACACTACAAAATACAAAACCATCCGTGCATGTTAGCTGTGTAACCCAAAGACATCACCAAATACAAAACCATCGGTACATGTTAATTGTATAACCCAAAGACATCACAAAATACAAAACCATCGGTACATGGCAATTGTATAACCCTAAGACATCATCAAATACAAAACCATCGGTACATGTTAATTGTATAACCCACAGACATCATCAAATACAAAACCATCGGTACATGTTAATTGTTTAACCCAAAGACATCATCAAATACAAAACCATCGGTACATGATAATTGTATAACCCAAAAACACCACAAAATACAAAACCATCGGTACATGTTAGCTGTGTAACCCAAAGACATCACCAAATACAAAACCATCGGTACATGTTACTTCCCTAACCCAAAAACATCACCAAATACAAGATCATCGGTACATGTTCATTGTATAACCGTCAGACATCATCAAATACAAAACCATCGATACATGAAACTTCTCTAACCCAAAGACATCACCAAATAAATAACCATCGGTAATCGGTACATGTTAATTGTATAACCCAAAGACATCGCCAAATACAAAACCATCGGTACATGTTAATTGTATAGCCCGAACACATCACAAAATACAAAACCATCGGTACATGTTAATTGTATAATCCAAAGACATCACCAAATACAAAATCATCGGTACATGTTAATTGTATAATCCAAAGACAACACCAAATATAAAACCATCGGTACATGTTAATTGTATAACCCTAACACATCACCAAATACAAAACCATCGGTACATGTTAATTGTATAATCCAAAGAAATCACCAAATACAAAACCATCGGTACATGTTAATTGTATAACCAAAAGGCATCTACAAATACAAAACCATCGGTACATGTTAATTGTGTAACCTAAAGACATCCTCAAATACAAAACCATCGGTACATGTTAATTGTATAACCCAAAGACATCACCAAATACAAAACCATCGGTACATGTTAATTGTATAATCCAAAGACATCATCAAATACAAAATCATCGGTACATGTTAATTGTATAACCCAAAGACATCATCAAATACAAAACCATCGGTACATGTTAATTATATTACCCAAAGACATCACCAAATACAAAACCATCGGTATATGTTAATTGTGTAACCCAAAGACATCATCAAATACAAACCCATCGGTACATGTTAATTGTATAACCCAAAGACATCACCAAATACAAAACCATCGGTACATGTTAATTGTATAACCCTAAGACATCATCAAATACAAAACCATCGGTACATGTTACTTGTATAACCCACAGACATCATCAAATACAAAACCATCGGTACATGTTAATTGTTTAACCCAAAGACATCATCAAATACAAAACCATCGGTACATGTTAATTGTATAACCCAAAGACATCATCAAATACAAAACCATCGGTACATGATAATTGTAAAACCCAAAGACACTACAAAATACAAAACCATCCGTGCATGTTAGCTGTGTAACCCAAAGACATCACCAAATACAAAACCATCGGTACATGTTAATTGTATAACCCAAAGACATCACAAAATACAAAACCATCGGTACATGGCAATTGTATAACCCTAAGACATCATCAAATACAAAACCATCGGTACATGTTAATTGTATAACCCACAGACATCATCAAATACAAAACCATCGGTACATGTTAATTGTTTAACCCAAAGACATCATCAAATACAAAACCATCGGTACATGATAATTGTATAACCCAAAAACACCACAAAATACAAAACCATCGGTACATGTTAGCTGTGTAACCCAAAGACATCACCAAATACAAAACCATCGGTACATGATAAATGTATAACCCAAAGACATCATCAAATACAAAACCATCGGTACATGATAATTGTATAACCCAAAGATATCATCAAATACAAAACCGTCGGTACATGTTAATTGTATAACCCAAAGACATCATCAAATACAAAACCATCGGTACATGGTAATTGTATAACCCATAGACACTACAAAATACAAAACCATCCGTGCATGTTAGCTGTGTAACCCAAAGACATCACCAAATTCAAAACCATCGGTACATGATAATTGTATAACCCAAAGACATCATCAAATACAAAACCATCGGTACATATTAATTGTATAATCCAAAGACATCAGTAAATACAAAACCATCGGTACATGTTAATTGTATAATCCAAAGACATCAGCAATACAAAACCATCGGTATATGTTAATTGTATAATCCTAAGACATCATCAAATACAAAACCATCGGTACATGTTAATTGTATAATCCAAAGACATCAGCAAATACAAAACCATCGGTACATGTTAATTGTATAATCCTAAGACATCATCAAATACAAAACCATCGGTACATGTTAATTGTATAATCCAAAGACATCACCAAATACAAAACCATCGGTACATGTTAATTGTATAATCCTAAGACATCATCAAATACAAAACCATCGGTACATGTTAATTGTATAATCCAAAGACATCAGCAAATACAAAACCATCGGTACATGATAATTGTATAATCCTAAGACATCAGCAAATACAAAACCATCGGTACATGTTAATTGTATAATCCTAAGACATCATCAAATACAAAACCATCGGTACATGTTAATTGTATAACCCAAAGACATCACCAAATACAAAACCATCGGTACATGTTAATTGTATAATCCAAAGACATCATCAAATACAAAATCATCGGTACATGTTAATTGTATAACCCAAAGACATCATCAAATACAAAACCATCGGTACATGTTAATTATATTACCCAAAGACATCACCAAATACAAAACCATCGGTACATGTTAATTGTGTAACCCAAAGACATCATCAAATACAAACCCATCGGTACATGTTAATTGTATAACTCAAAGACATCCTCAAATACAAAACCATCGGTACATGTTACTTCTCTAACCCAAACACATCACCAAAAACAAGATCATCGGTACATGTTACTTCTCTAACCCAAAGACATCACCAAATACAAAACCATCGGTACATGTTACTTCTCTAACCCAAAGACATCACCAAATACAAAACCATCGGTACATGTTACTTCTCTAACCCAAAGACATCACCAAATATAAAACCATCGGTACATGTTAATTGTATAACCCAAAGACATCACCAAATACAAAACCATCGGTACATGTTACTTCCCTAACCCAAAGACATCACCAAATACAAGATCATCGGTACATGTTCATTGTATAACCGTCAGACATCATCAAATACAAAACCATCGATACATGAAACTTCTCTAACCCAAAGACATCACCAAATACATAACCATCGGTAATCGGTACATGTTAATTGTATAACCCAAAGACATCGCCAAATACAAAACCATCGGTACATGTTAATTGTATAACCCGAATACATCACAAAATACAAAACCATCGGTACATGTTAATTGTATAATCCAAAGACATCACCAAATACAAAATCATCGGTACATGTTAATTGTATAATCCAAAGACAACACCAAATATAAAACCATCGGTACATGTTAATTGTATAACCCTAACACATCACCAAATACAAAACCATCGGTACATGTTAATTGTATAATCCAAAGACATCACCAAATACAAAACCATCGGTACATGTTAATTGTATAACCAAAAGGCATCTACAAATACAAAACCATCGGTACATGTTAATTGTGTAACCTAAAGACATCCTCAAATACAAAACCATCGGTACATGTTAATTGTATAACCCAAAGACATCACCAAATACAAAACCATCGGTACATGTTAATTGTATAATCCAAAGACATCATCAAATACAAAATTATCGGTACATGTTAATTGAATAACCCAAAGACATCATCAAATACAAAACCATCGGTACATGTTAATTATATTACCCAAAGACATCACCAAATACAAAACCATCGGTATATGTTAATTGTGTAACCCAAAGACATCATCAAATACAAAACCATCGGTACATGTTAATTGTATAACCCTAAGACATCATCAAATACAAAACCATCGGTACATGTTAATTGTATAACCCACAGACATCATCAAATACAAAACCATCGGTACATGTTAATTGCTTAACCCAAAGACATCATCAAATACAAAACCATCGGTACATGTTAATTGTATAACCCAAAGACATCATCAAATACAAAACCATCGGTACATGATAATTGTATAACCCAAAGACACTACAAAATACAAAACCATCCGTGCATGTTAGCTGTGTAACCCAAAGACATCACCAAATACAAAACCATCGGTACATGTTAATTATATAACCCAAAGACATCACAAAATACAAAACCATCGGTACATGTCAATTGTTTAACCCTAAGACATCATCAAATACAAAACCATCGGTACATGTTAATTGTATAACCCACAGACATCATCAAATACAAAACCATCGGTACATGTTAATTGTTTAACCCAAAGACATCATCAAATACAAAACCATCGGTACATGATAATTGTATAACCCAAAAACACCACAAAATACAAAACCATCGGTACATGTTAGCTGTGTAACCCAAAGACATCACCAAATACAAAACCATCGGTACATGATAATTGTATAACCCAAAGACATCATCAAATACAAAACCATCGATACATGATAATTGTATAACCCAAAGACATCATCAAATACAAAACCGTCGGTACATGTTAATTGTATAATCCTAAGACATCATCAAATACAAAACCATCGGTACATGTTAATTGTATAATCCAAAGACATCAGCAAATACAAAACCATCGGTACATGTTAATTGTATAATCCTAAGACATCATCAAATACAAAACCATCGGTACATGTTAATTGTATAATCCAAAGACATCATCAAATACAAAACCATCGGTACATGTTAATTGTATAATCCTAAGACATCATCAAATACAAAACCATCGGTACATGTTAATTGTATAATCCAAAGACATCAGGAAAAACAACACCATCGGTACATGTTAATTGTATAATCCTAAGACATCAGCAAATACAAAACCATCGGTACATGTTAATTGTATAATCCTAAGACATGATCAAATACAAAACCATCGGTACATGTTAATTGTATAACCCAAAGACATCACCAAATACAAAACCATCGGTACATGTTAATTGTATAACCCAAAGACATCATCAAATACAAAACCATCGGTACATGTTAATTATATTACCCAAAGACATCACCAAATACAAAACCATCGGTACATGTTAATTGTGTAACCCAAAGACATCATCAAATACAAACCCATCGGTACATGTTAATTGTATAACCCAAAGACATCATTAAATACAAAATCATCGGTACATGTTAATTGTATAACCCGAAGACATCCTCAAATACGAAACCATCGGTACATGTTAATTTTATAACCCAAAGACATCACCAAATACAAAACCATCGGTACATGTTAATTGTATAACCCAAAGACATCACCAAATACAAAACCATCGGTACATAATAATTGTATAACCCAAAGACATCATCAAATACAAAACCGTCGGTACATGATAATTGTATAACCCAAAGATATCATCAAATACAAAACCATCGGTACATGTTAATTGTATAACCCAAAGACATCACAAAATACAACACCATCGGTACATGATAATTGTATAACCCTAAGACATCATAAAATACAAAACCATCGGTACATGTTAATTGTATAACCCTAAGACATCATCAAATACAAAACCATCGGTACATGTTAATTGTATAACCCAAAGACATCATCAAATACAAAACCATCGGTACATGTTAATTGTATAACCCAAAGACATCATCAAATACAAAACCATCGGTACATGATAATTGTATAACCCAAAAACACCACAAAATACAAAACCATCGGTGCATGTTAGCTGTGTAACCTAAAGACATCACCAAATACAAAACCATCGGTACATGATAATTGTATAACCCAAAGACATCATCAAATACAAAACCATCGGTACATGATAATTGTATAACCCAAAGATATCATCAAATACAAAACCATCGGTACATGTTAATTGTATAACCCAAAGACATCATCAAATACAAAACCATCGGTACATGATAATTGTATAACCCAAAGACACTACAAAATACAAAACCATCGGTGCATGTTAGCTGTGTAACCCAATTCAAAACCATCGGTACATGATAATTGTATAACCCAAAGACATCATCAAATACAAAACCATCGGTACATAATAATTGTATAACCCAAAGACATCATCAAATACAAAACCATCTGTACATATTAATTGTATAAGCCAAAGACATCATCAAATACAAAACCATCGGTACATGTTAATTGTATAATCCTAAGACATCAGCAAATACAAAACCATCGGTACATGTTAATTGTATAATCCTAAGACATCATCAAATACAAAACCATCGGTACATGTTAATTGTATAATCCAAAGACATCAGCAAATACAAAACCATTGGTACATGTTAATTGTATAATCCTAAGACATCATCAAATACAAAACCATCGGGACATGTTAATTGTATAATCCAAAGACATCATCAAATACAAAACCATCGGTACATGTTAATTGTATAATCCTAAGACATTATCAAATACAAAACCATCGGTACATGTTAATTGTATAATCCAAAGACATCAGCAAATACAAAACCATCGGTACATGTTAATTGTATAATCCTAAGACATCATCACATACAAAACCATCGGAAGATCTTAATTGTATAACCCAAAGACATCACCAAATACAAAACCATCGGTGCATGTTAATTGTATAATCCAAAGACATCATCAAATACGAAATCATCGG
This sequence comes from Mytilus edulis, assembly GCF_963676685.1. Classification (NCBI taxonomy): domain Eukaryota; kingdom Metazoa; phylum Mollusca; class Bivalvia; order Mytilida; family Mytilidae; genus Mytilus; species Mytilus edulis. The sequence continues at coordinate 83,186,282 of NC_092353.1, read as the reverse complement.
TACATGTTTATTGTATAACCCAAAGAAATCATCAAATACAAAACCATCGGTACATGTTAATTATATTACCCAAAGACATCACCAAATACATAACCATCGGTACATGTTAATTGTGTAACCCAAAGACATCACCAAATACAAAACCATCGGTACATGTTAATTGTATAACCCAAAGACATCACCAAATACAAAACCATCGGTACATGTTAATTGTATAACCCAAAGACATCATCAAATACAAAACCATCGGTACATGTTAATTGTATAACCCAAAGACATCATCAAATACAAAACCATCGGTACATGATAATTGTATAACCCAAAAACACCACATAATACAAAACCATCGGTGCATGTTAGCTGTGTAACCCAAAGACATCACCAAATACAAAACCATCGGTACATGATAATTGTATAACCCAAAGACATCATCAAATACAAAACAATCGGTACATGATAATTGTATAACCCAAAGATATCATCAAATACAAAACCATCGGTACATGTTAATTGCATAACCCAAAGACATCATCAAATACAAAACCATCGGTACATGATAATTGTATAACCCAAAGACACTACAAAATACAAAACCATCGGTGCATGTTAGCTGTGTAACCCAAAGACATCACCAAATTCAAAACCATCGGTACATGATAATTGTAAAACCCAAAGACATCATCAAATACAAAACCATCGGTACATAATAATTGTATAACCCAAGGACATCATCAAATACAAAACCATCTGTACATATTAATTGTATAATCCAAAGACATCAGCAAATACAAAACCATCGGTACATGTTAATTGTATAATCCTAAGACATCAGCAAATACAAAACCATCGGTACATGTTAATTGTATAATCCTAAGACATCATCAAATACAAAACCATCGGTACATGTTAATTGTATAATCCAAAGACATCAGCAAATACAAAACCATCGGTACATGTAAATTGTATAATCCTAAGACATCATCAAATACAAAACCATCGGTACATGTTAATTGTATAATCCAAAGACATCAGCAAATACAAAACCATCGGTACATGTCAATTGTATAATCCTAAGACATCATCAAATACAAAACCATCTGTACATGTTAATTGTATAATCCAAAGACATTATCAAATACAAAACCATCGGTACATGTTAATTGTATAATCCTTAGACATCATCAAATACAAAACCATCGGTACATGTTAAATGTATAATCCAAAGACATCAGCAAATACAAAACCATCGGCACATGTTAATTGTATAATCCTAAGACATCATCAAATACAAAACCATCGGTACATCTTAATTGTATAACCCAAAAACATCACCAAATACAAAACCATCGGTACATGTTAATTGTATAATCCAAAGACATCATCAAATACGAAATCATCGGTACATGTTAATTGTATAACCCAAAGACATCATCAAATACAAAACCATCGGTACATGTCAATTGTATAATCCTAAGACATCATCAAATACAAAACCATCTGTACATGTTAATTGTATAATCCAAAGACATTATCAAATACAAAACCATCGGTACATGTTAATTGTATAATCCTTAGACATCATCAAATACAAAACCATCGGTACATGTTAAATGTATAATCCAAAGACATCAGCAAATACAAAACCATCGGCACATGTTAATTGTATAATCCTAAGACATCATCAAATACAAAACCATCGGTACATCTTAATTGTATAACCCAAAAACATCACCAAATACAAAACCATCGGTACATGTTAATTGTATAATCCAAAGACATCATCAAATACGAAATCATCGGTACATGTTAATTGTATAATCCAAAGACATCATCAAATACAAAACCATCGGTACATGTTAATTATATTACCCAAAGACATCACCAAATACAAAACCATCGGTACATGTTAATTGTGTAACCCAAAGACATCATCAAATACAAACCCATCGGTACATGTTAATTGTATAACCCAAAGACATCAACAAATACAAAACGATCGGTACATGTTAATTGTATAACCCTAAGACATCATCAAATACAAAACCATCCGTACATGTTAATTTTATAACCCAAAGACATCACCAAATACAAAACCATCGGTACATGTTAATTGTATAACCCAAAGACATTATAGGATTAAAGACATTTTTTCTAGAGGTTATTGATGTGTAAACCGGGGCGATTAACTCACAAACTGAAAAAAAGTCCGAAGGACTTTTATGTTAAGTTTGTGAGTAAGAGACCCGGTTTACACATCAATAACCTCTAGAAAAAATGTGTTTAATCCTTATAATTCTTCAGCCAAACATACGCCATTATTAATTTACATCATTTGTTTGACGGCTACTTTATTTCCCATCAAAAGCACAATGTCATGTCGTAACTAAGGAGTACACCGCCATCTTGACTTTCTTAAACCATAAATGTCCGATCAATGCAACGGAATATAAAATGAAATAGCACCTACCTCAAAAAATTCATTTTAATTAGATATTATCCGAATTTGAAGCGTACACGTAACGAAATAATCTTTCCCTTGAACATTTTCATTCGTGTGACGTCGTCTTTTGCCATGACGTAAATTCGCCAAATCCTTCGTGACATTTCGCGGAATTTTATGAAAATTTTATTTTTATATGATTTTCGAAGCTTTAGGGCATTTCTTTTTTTCTTTTTTGGGGGGGGTTATATACAAAACAATCGGTACATGATAATTGTATAACCCAAAGATATCATCAAATACAAAACCATCGGTACATGTTAATTGTATAACCCAAAGACATCATCAAATACAAAACCATCGGTGATGATAATTGTAAAACCCAAAGACACTACAAAATACAAAACCATCGGTGCATGTCAGCTGTGTAACCCAAAGACATCACCAAATTCAAAACCATCGGTACATGATAATTGTAAAACCCAAAGACATCATCAAATACAAAACCATCGGTACATAATAATTGTATAACCCAAAGACATCATCAAATACAAAACCATCTGTACATATTAATTGTATAATCCAAAGACATCAGCAAATACAAAACCATCGGTACATGTTAATTGTATAATCCTAAGACATCAGCAAATACAAAACCATCGGTACATGTTAATTGTATAATCCTAAGACATCATCAAATACAAAACCATCGGTACATGTTAATTGTATAATCTAAAGACATCAGCAAATACAAAACCATCGGTACATGTTAATTGTATAATCCTAAGACATCATCAAATACAAAACCATCTGTACATGTTAATTGTATAATCCAAAGACATCATCAAATACAAAACCATCGGTACATGTTAAATGTATAATCCAAAGACATCAGCAAATACAAAACCATCGGTACATGTTAATTGTATAATCCTAAGACATCATCAAATACAAAACCATCGGTACATCTTAATTGTATAACCCAAAGACATCACCAAATACAAAACCATCGGTACATGTTAATTGTATAATCCAAAGACATCATCAAATACGAAATCATCGGTACATGTTAATTGTATAACCCAAAAGACATCATCAAATACAAAACCATCGGTACATGTTAATTATATTACCCAAAGACATCATTAAATACAAAACCATCGGTACATGTTAATTGTGTAACCCAAAGACATCATCAAATACAAAACCATCGGTACATGTTAATTGTATAACCCAAAGACATCACCAAATACAAAACGATCGGTACATGTTAATTGTATAACCCTAAGACATCATCAAATACAAAACCATCGGTACATGTTCATTGTATAACCCAAAGACATTATAGGATTAAAGACATTTTTTCTAGAGGTTATTGATGTGTAAACCGGGGCGATTAACTCACAAACTGAAAAAAAGTCCGAAGGACTTTTATGTTAAGTTTGTGAGTAAGAGACCCGGTTTACACATCAATAACCTCTAGAAAAAATGTGTTTAATCCTTATAATTCTTCAGCCAAACATACGCCATTATTAATTTACATCATTTGTTTGACGGCTACTTTATTTCCCATCAAAAGCACAATGTCATGTCGTAACTAAGGAGTACACCGCCATCTTGACTTTCTTAAACCATAAATGTCCGATCAATGCAACGGAATATAAAATGAAATAGCACCTACCTCAAAAAATTCATTTTAATTAGATATTATCCGAATTTGAAGCGTACACGTAACGAAATAATCTTTCCCTTGAACATTTTCATTCGTGTGACGTCGTCTTTTGCCATGACGTAAATTCGCCAAATCCTTCGTGACATTTCGCGGAATTTTATGAAAATTTTATTTTTATATGATTTTCGAAGCTTTAGGGCATTTCTTTTTTTCTTTTTTTGGGGGGGTTATATATGCATTAGAATAGAATAAACTGTTATGCAATTGTTTTATAATCTCAATTTGCTGAAAATCCCAATATCCTTGCAAGAATATGTATCGCGCATGAATAGATTACGAAAGTAGTTTCGGAAACATGGTTTATCGAAGTGTAAACCAAGAGAAAAATTCTAATTGACCAATCCAATTCAAGTATTTATAGATATGAAAATGATATAAGAATTATTAAAAAATACAAAACCATCGGTACATGTTAATTGTATAACCCTAAGACATCATCAAATACAAAACCATCGGTACATGTTCATTGTATAACCCAAAGACATCATCAAATACAAAACCATCGGTACATGTTAACTGTATAACCCAAAGACATCATCAAATACAAAACCATCGGTACATGATAATTGTATAACCCAAAAACACCACAAAATACAAAACCATCGGTGCATGTTAGCTGTGTAACACAAAGACATCACCAAATACAAAACCATCGGTACATGATAATTGTATAACCCAAAGACATCATCAAATACAAAACAATCGGTACATGATAATTGTATAACCCAAAGATATCATCAAATACAAAACCATCGGTACATGTTAATTGTATAACCCAAAGACATCATCAAATACAAAACCATCGGTACATGATAATTGTAAAACCCAAAGACACTACAAAATACAAAACCATCGGTGCATGTCAGCTGTGTAACCCAAAGACATCACCAAATTCAAAACCATCGGTACATGATAATTGTAAAACCCAAAGACATCATCAAATACAAAACCATCGGTACATAATAATTGTATAACCCAAAGACATCATCAAATACAAAACCATCTGTACATATTAATTGTATAATCCAAAGACATCAGCAAATACAAAACCATCGGTACATGTTAATTGTATAATCCTAAGACATCAGCAAATACAAAACCATCGGTACATGTTAATTGTATAATCCTAAGACATCATCAAATACAAAACCATAGGTACATGTTAATTGTATAATCTAAAGACATCAGCAAATACAAAACCATCGGTACATGTTAATTGTATAATCCTAAGACATCATCAAATACAAAACCATCTGTACATGTTAATTGTATAATCCAAAGACATCATCAAATACAAAACCATCGGTACATGTTAAATGTATAATCCAAAGACATCAGCAAATACAAAACCATCGGTACATGTTAATTGTATAATCCTAAGACATCATCAAATACAAAACCATCGGTACATCTTAATTGTATAACCCAAAGACATCACCAAATACAAAACCATCGGTACATGTTAATTGTATAATCCAAAGACATCATCAAATACGAAATCATCGGTACATGTTAATTGTATAACCCAAAAGACATCATCAAATACAAAACCATCGGTACATGTTAATTATATTACCCAAAGACATCATTAAATACAAAACCATCGGTACATGTTAATTGTGTAACCCAAAGACATCATCAAATACAAAACCATCGGTACATGTTAATTGTATAACCCAAAGACATCACCAAATACAAAACGATCGGTACATGTTAATTGTATAACCCTAAGACATCATCAAATACAAAACCATCGGTACATGTTCATTGTATAACCCAAAGACATCATCAAATACAAAACCATCGGTACATGTTAACTGTATAACCCAAAGACATCATCAAATACAAAACCATCGGTACATGATAATTGTATAACCCAAAAACACCACAAAATACAAAACCATCGGTGCATGTTAGCTGTGTAACACAAAGACATCACCAAATACAAAACCATCGGTACATGATAATTGTATAACCCAAAGACATCATCAAATACAAAACAATCGGTACATGATAATTGTATAACCCAAAGATATCATCAAATACAAAACCATCGGTACATGTTAATTGTATAACCCAAAGACATCATCAAATACAAAACCATCGGTACATGATAATTGTAAAACCCAAAGACACTACAAAATACAAAACCATCGGTGCATGTCAGCTGTGTAACCCAAAGACATCACCAAATTCAAAACCATCGGTACATGATAATTGTAAAACCCAAAGACATCATCAAATACAAAACCATCGGTACATAATAATTGTATAACCCAAAGACATCATCAAATACAAAACCATCTGTACATATTAATTGTATAATCCAAAGACATCAGCAAATACAAAACCATCGGTACATGTTAATTGTATAATCCTAAGACATCAGCAAATACAAAACCATCGGTACATGTTAATTGTATAATCCTAAGACATCATCAAATACAAAACCATCGGTACATGTTAATTGTATAATCTAAAGACATCAGCAAATACAAAACCATCGGTACATGTTAATTGTATAATCCTAAGACATCATCAAATACAAAACCATCTGTACATGTTAATTGTATAATCCAAAGACATCATCAAATACAAAACCATCGGTACATGTTAAATGTATAATCCAAAGACATCAGCAAATACAAAACCATCGGTACATGTTAATTGTATAATCCTAAGACATCATCAAATACAAAACCATCGGTACATCTTAATTGTATAACCCAAAGACATCACCAAATACAAAACCATCGGTACATGTTAATTGTATAATCCAAAGACATCATCAAATACGAAATCATCGGTACATGTTAATTGTATAACCCAAAAGACATCATCAAATACAAAACCATCGGTACATGTTAATTATATTACCCAAAGACATCATTAAATACAAAACCATCGGTACATGTTAATTGTGTAACCCAAAGACATCATCAAATACAAAACCATCGGTACATGTTAATTGTATAACCCAAAGACATCACCAAATACAAAACGATCGGTACATGTTAATTGTATAACCCTAAGACATCATCAAATACAAAACCATCGGTACATGTTAATTTTATAACCCAAAGACATCACCAAATACAAAACCATCGGTACATGTTAATTGTATAACCCAAAGACATTATAGGAATAAACACATTTTTTCTAGAGGTTATTGATGTGTAAACCGGGGCGATTAACTCACAAACTGAATAGAAGTCCGAAGGACTTTTATGTTAAGTTTGTGAGTAAGAGACCCGGTTTACACATCAATAACCTCTAGAAAAAAATGTGCTTAATCCTTATAATTCTTCAGCCAAACATACGCCATTATTAATTTACATCATTTGTTTGACGGCTTCTTTATTTACCATCAAAAGCACAATGTCATGTCGTAACTAAGGAGTACGCCGCCATCTTGACTTTCTTAAACCATAAATGTCCGATAAATGCAACAGAATATAAAATGAAATAGCACCTACCTCAAAAAATTCATTTTAATTAGATATTATCCGAATTTGAAGCGTACACGTAACGAAATAATCTTTCCCTTGAACATTTTCATTCGTGTGACGTCGTCTTTTGCCATGACGTAAATTCGCCAAATCCTTCGTGACATTTCCCGGAATTTTATGAAAAATTTATTTCTATATGATTTTCGAAGCTTTAGGGCATTTCGTTTTTTCTTTCTTTTTTTTTTTGGGGGGGGGGGGGGGGGGTATATATGCATTAGAATAGAATAAACTGTTATGCAATTGTTTTATAATCTCAATTTGCTGAAAATCCCAATATCCTTGCAAGAATATGTATCGCGCATGAATAGATTACGAAAGTAGTTTCGGAAACATGGTTTTTCGAAGTGTAAACCAAGAGAAAAATTCTAATTGACCAATCCAATTCAAGTATTTATAGATATGCAAATGATATAAGAATTATCACAAAATACAAAACCATCGGTACATGTTAATTGTATAACCCTAAGACATCATCAAATACAAAACCATCGGTACATGTTAATTGTATAACCCAAAGACATCATCAAATACAAAACCATCGGTACATGTTGATTGTATAACCCAAAAACACCACAAAATACAAAACCATCGGTGCATGTTAGCTGTGTAACCCAAAAACATCACCAAATACAAAACCATCGGTACATGATAATTATATAACCCAAAGATATCATCAAATACAAAACCATCGGTACATGTTAATTGTATAACCCAAAGACATCATCAAATACAAAACCATCATGTTAATTGTATAACCCAAAGACATCATCAAATACAAAACCATCAGTACATGTTAATTGTATAACCCAAAGACATCACAAAATACAAAACCATCGGTACATGTTAATTGTATAACCCAAAGACATCATCAAATACAAAACCGTCGGTACATGATAATTGTATAACCCAAAGATATCATCAAATCCAAAACCATCGGTACATGTTAATTGTATAACCCAAAGACATCATCAAATACAAAACCATCGGTACATGATAATTGTATAACCCAAAGACACTACAAAATACAAAACCATCGGTGCATGTTAGCTGTGTAACCCAAAGACATCACCAAATTTCAAAACCATCGGTACATGATAATTGTATAACCTAAAGACATCATCAAATACAAAACCATCGGTACATAATAATTGTATAACCCAAAGACATCATCAAATACAAAAGCATCTGTACATATTAATTGTATAATCCAAAGACATCATCAAATACAAAACCATCGGTACATGTTAATTGTATAATCCAAAGACATCATCAAATACAAAACCATCGGTACATGTTAATTGTATAATCCAAAGACATCAGCAAATACAAAACCATCGGTACATGTTAATTGTATAATCCTAAGACATCATCAAATACAAAACCATCGGTACATGTTAATTGTACAATCCTAAGACATCATCAAATACAAAACCATCGGTACATGTTACTTCTTATACCCTAATTCATCATCATATACTAAACTATCGGTAAATATAATTCACTTATAATAGGACTTAACTGATGTTACAAATTTAAATGAAATCAAGATATTATGACAAATAGGACTTTTACTGGTTGGAACAACACAAACATTGTAAAACAAAATAACTACAAAGTGCATATCTCACAAGTAAGACAAAGCTCTTAATGAAACTGATCTCTGGAAATTTGTGTTGAATCTTTGAATATGTTTAAGCATCGGTTAAAACATTTCCTCCGTTGAGTGAATACGCAAGAGTTGTCAGTAAATAATTGTACGTGGGAGTATTCATTCGAACTGACGATATTTTTATAAAAGACTGGAAAACAAAGAGATGCCGTGTTGTGAAAATAAATAATTTTATAGAATACACAGAATCAACCATTTCATAATTGCAAAGCACCCTGTGTATCTTCATTAATCTAAATTTGAACTTGAATAAATGTACAACGTTTAAGAGTTTTTTTTCGTACAAGTTAATAGCGAAATTCAATCAATATTAAATCAAATGATTTCGATATTTAAATACGATCCCTGTATTTTAGGCAGAATCTCCTTATGTGTCGGTATAGACGACTTTCTGAAAATGTCGAATGAGACAACTCAACGAGATAAAAAAAAAAGGACATCGAGGGGGAACATAACGGTTTAAGATGTGTGCTTTAAACCATTTCTCTGACGTCAGTCTATTGTTCTTACTGTAGATTATTTTTACTGAATCTGTAAACTTAAGATAGCTTATTTATAACTTTAAACTTTTAACATTTAACGACCCTTTATCCTCTCAAAAAGGAGTTGCATATGAAGGGTTCGAAAATCGCGCGTATTTTCATCGTTAATCAGTACTATACCACTATACCATGAGTGCTGACATAAATCAATATTTAAATCATACTCTGAAAGCGCTTTATTGTCAATACATGTCAATAAACTGGATGTCTGTCTCATTGATAATTCGCTTTTGTAATCTATGAAATATATATATAATTCCTTGATAAATAGACATGCATATGCCCATAACACTTGTCACTTTCAACGTTCAAGGACTTTCATTTTTCTTTTCATCTTAGCACATGCTTACCAATGGTTTTCGTCTTATAATATTATCATTCTATCAATAAATTTTTCTTTGTTTGATTATAAATGGTCCAAATATACACCACGTCAACATTGAACGGACGCCTTTGTAAGAAAATGAAATATATAATACCTCTAATATTAAAACAAGTTTTTGGTCGAGAAAAAAATACACGATGAAAAAATGTCTTTCCGGGTACAAGGTTTGAACTTCGTACTGTTAATATCACGGTTATGACATTCGTTACCAACGACTAGAACATCAAGGCTATGAACAGCTTAATTGTAAGTTATAAAATCAACATAAATATACATCTGTAGCAAGAGCAATTCTACTGGGGATTCGGGAATGCGTACCAGAGATAATACTAGTTTATTGACTGGTTGACGATGGATGCCAAATGTAATAACGCTAAAACAATCTACACCTGATGAAGCGGAAACAGTTAAAAAAATATATATAATTGTTCAAATAAAACATCGAGCGCTTAATTTAATTTATTTTGGTAAGCAACATGAAATTTAGCTGGTTTGTGGCAATTGCGCTAATCTTATAGATGTGGATTAGTACGACTAATGGTAGCCAACACTCAGACTACTTAAAACTATGACATGTTGGTGGCTAAATACTATATATATATATAAATTTCAAAGGTTCTAAATTTTGGTAATTAGAATTTTTAAACTTTTCAAAACAAAATAAATAAATTCTGTATAATAATGTATGTCTTTTTAAATAAATCTTAAATAGCATTAGCTATTTAATTTAAATAATTTGTAATGATTTAATATTAAATAAAATATGTATTTACCAATGTGAAATTTTGAGTTAATAAGAGGGGATAAATAAAGGCTCTGTAGTATACAGGTGTTCATAAGTCAAAGATCGATTGAGAGAAAACAAATCCGGGTTACAAACTAAAACCGGGGGAAACACATCAACCATAAGAGGAAAACAAAGGGACAACAAGAACACTGAAGTGCAACAAAAACAAACGCCATCATACATAAAAACGAACTATTTGATAACAACCGCCATATTCCTGACTTGGTACAGGACATTTTAAGAAAAAATGGTGGGTTGAATCTGGTGTAATAGCTAGCAGAACCAATCGCTTTATGACAATGTTAAAACATATCGCTAAATTGACATCATTAGGTGAAAGAAATACAGCACAAACACACGCAAGAATATTCATCAAAGAAAAACGCGCAAACAAATAATATAATAGTCAATACAACAATCAAACCGCAGAACAACATCGAATATATTCCATCAACGACAAACACCACAGGATATCACAAACAATGACGCACTAACGTAACTAACATGCAATCTCGAACTTCATACAATTATTTTCATAATACTCGTCCAAACAATTTTCATGACAATGATGTTATTGAAAGGCAATTTTATAATTATTTCGACTACAGACGATAAAACATAACAAACTATCCAACTTAAACCATAACAGAAACATCAAAAATAAATACACGAATGCTTACATCCCATTTAAGTTATATTAAACTGATGTTAACTTCTCAAATCTCTCAATATAGATCTGAACGGTGTGATATAATCATTTCCAGCTATTATAGAATAGAAAAAGAACAAAATATGAAATTATCTCTATGAAATTCTGTTGATTTATTGTCAAAACGTAATAGTTATCAAAGGTACCAGGATTATAATTTAGTACGCCATACGCGCGTTTCGTCTACATAAGACTCATCAGTGACGCTCATATCAAAATATTCATAAAGCCAAACAATTACAAAGTTGAAGAGCATTGAGGATCCAAAATTCCAAAAAGTTGTGCCAAATACGGCTAAGGAAATCTATGCCTGGAATAAGAAAATCCTTAGAAAAACAGACAGTCGTTTTACTAGGAATTGGTTAAGCTAGAGAATTGATAAGAAGTAATGGATTCGGAAATGATAATCAACTTTCGACAGTAATGATCTGTCTTTAACTTGAAAAATAATACAATATGACAAAAGACATATCTTGGTGAGTTCTCTACACAGGACAAGCACAATGTATGTGTCACAGGCATACCAAATGTGTATTATATATCAAGCTTCTCCTTTTAATTGCAATGGTTAAACTAACAAGAAGTATGTACAAGAACTTTAATGAGGTCAGAAGCTTTTTAAATCTTACCAATCGGTGTCAATGTTGATATTGTTTGAGTCGAATGCTTTTCTGTTCATTGCCTCTTGATCTGTGATTGATAATTTATTCATTATGTTATCATACACCATTTTTATTTTTATTTTGATGTGGATTGAAAAAAAGTAGTTCAATCAACAAATCGTTTGAAAATTACAGTTTCATATACATGCATATGAAAAAAGTAAAATGATAATAACATTATAATGCTGCTTTCACACATAATTCAAATTTGATTGGCATTAACGAAATTTTAATACTACGAATTGATCACTTGTCAAATCGTTTTTAAACTTCTTCGTTAAGGACCAACCATTTGATTTTTATGGATGGTGCTATGATCGATACGACAGAACGTGTTCCATTAACGACCAAGTGTTACCCCTTTGTAAATTATTATCGGAAATTTCGGACTTGTCGGGATATACACATATGACGTTAATATGAATATAAAGTCAAGACCACAATGACGTCATTATGGTTTTTGCCTATGGTATTGACGGACACGAAGTATTTGTGTTACTTTTTTAATTTTAAAGAAACTTGTCCGTCCAAGCACTTGTACGGGTAATTCGAATTACAATTTAGAAAGTGTCCACACCACAGTTTAGTTCGAATTGTAGCGAATTAACTAATTCATATTAACGGAAACGCATTTATAATATAAAAGATAATGCCGATTAGCCAATATGAATGCGATTCATATTAAAAAAACAGAAGACTGTGTGAACGCGATAAGTGAATTGGATTCGCATTCGATTCGTATTTAATTCGAATTAAATGTACGTGTGAACAAGGCATTATAGTTACATATATTGCTTTTTCGAAGTAAAAAAAGTCTTATAATTATGACAAAACGAGTATTTATTCTTTAAAACTTTAATTTTACACACTTATCGCATTATAGTTGATGAAATTCAATACACATACATTTATCTTTTTTATCATTTTTTACAACAGCTAACTATATGTCAATTACAAGTGTTAGCAAACAATAAGAATATCAGCCATCAATTTTCAATTCAGTTACCTAAGTTGTTCCTGTGGAGTCCTTCAAAACATTTATGAATATAGTTTGCGTAACAGTTTCGTTGTGTTTTTGGGAAAAGAATATAGGTTTACATTGGTTTGCCTTCTTATTAATTAAAAACTTTGCCAAATTGCTCGTACATTTACAGCTATAATTGATAAAAACCTGTTTATCATTTATTTATTTTTTAGTAATGCATCGATATTTATTTATTATTGTTTTATATCAACTTGGAATCGAGTCGATTCCCGTAAAAACCCAAGACAAATTAAAAAGAGTCACATAAAAATTATCTAAGGCACAATGGCCTGGTTGTTCTGAAAATGTTAATTACCAACCGAATATGTATATCACCTGACTGTTAGGGATATTATTCCTCTTTAGGGATATTGGTCTCAATTTCAATAGGAATATAGTCAATCCTCCTGTTATATATCTTGTCAGTAACCTCTCGATAGACAAAATTCAAATCACTTGAATTATCTTATCACTTCAATCATATCAACTTGAAGTCCTTATTTTTCATTTCCTTAAAATAGTTATCAACATACTTTATATGTACAAAATTTAATATATTTTTTTTAAAACTGTTTATAAAATGATAAGTTAAATCATTACAGAATTACCGTACCGTACATTCAATGTATCAGCAAACCATCACCACATGATGGCAAATATTACTTTTTTGTTTGCCTAATCAATTTACTTGCAAGTATCTTGAGTCAAGCCTTGTAATTTAGCAATACAAACAGTATGGAATAGAAATGAGGCTACTGGAAGTGAGGCAGAGATGATTGAAAACTTGTTAATTTATATGATTAATAGTAATTATACATTAATAGCGTACTTGATTAACACGAAATGAAAACAATATCAAGGCTTGCTCTAAAACTTTGAAAAATCCAATTTCTTTGACAAATTTAGCCATGATATTTTGAAGGATTAAAATATGACTAAACATTAATCTAAGCTCTGAATCGACTCTAGTAAAAGAAAGTGAGTATTTAACATGTTTAAACAAACTTATTAATGATATATCATTGAATTCGTACAAAATTTAAAACGATAGGACAAAACAACATCGAGTTCTCGACTTTGACAAGCAAACAGAATGTATCACAGGTATAACAAATGTACATAATAATTTCTTTTGTTAATTTCGACTAGAAGATTTACAAAAAGAATATAAAAGAACTTTAAGTGGGTCAGAAGCCTTTTAAATCTTACGTTAAGGTGTCGTTCGGGATAGTTTGTGAGTCGAGTGATTTTTTATTGTCTTTTGGTCTTTGATTGGTAATTTATTCATTAAGTAATAAAGCAACTCTTTGTTCGATTTGGTGTCAGTATTCAAATTCTACAGACTATTTTTAAAACAATTAAATGCATATGAACAAGTACAAATACGTTACACACATAATATGTATAATGCTGTTTCGAAAAAGATAGAAGTAACTGCTTGCACACTCATTTGAATAGTTTTGACGCTACTTAAAAAAAGTCTTATAATTTTGAAAAACGGGTTTTCTTTATTTTTGTAGCTTCAATTATTCGTTAAAACTTTTTTTTACTGAAATTTTGTTTGCGCGTGAACAGTTATTTTCACGACAAGAATGTCACGTACAAAGCGTCAAAATACAGTCGTCCTTTTCTTTTCTTTTTTGTTAACGTTAATACTGCAAATATTGACATTAAAATGTCCTAAATGTTACTAATAATTGCAAAGTGAGGGAATATACATCCTTCAGTTATACTGCAACAGGTATTCTAGATAATATCAACAGATTTGACTCACAACAAAACTTGATTGAAAAGACTTTCTGACGTTTGTTGTGGACATCGACATAAAGCTTGTTCATGAGCACTAAAATACGTATCGTATGTTGTTTTAGTTTAAAGAAACACTTTTAAAAATAAATACTTACAATACAGTTGTTGATCTCGGTATATTATATCTCGGAACTTTCGTAAGAGATCTGGAGTGGCAATAAACAGTCGTGCCCGAGCAACTGCATAATGTAGGGCATCCATTTACGGTGACAGTGCATGCAATTATTAAAAGTATACTGTAGATTTTCTCCATAATACACCTGAAAAATATCCATAACTGTGTAAAGTACTTCTTATGTAAGTGAATATTGTCAAACATACTAAATATGATCTTTGCATTCAAGATTAGTTAAATAATCAACGGAAACTGAAAAAAATAATTATTTTGCTTTATTATAAAAAAAGTCACTTAGAGAATAATTCAATCATCCATCATATATTCATTCCATTATTATGTTGTCCACAAAATCATATTTTCTGTCTTTATAAAAGAAAACATTCTAAATAACATCGAATTAATTCGTATTTTCGAATCTTATCAACAAAAAGAAAATAGTTTACATTTTGAAGAAAACCTTTCAATTTTGCTTGTCGTTGCTAATTGTTACTCACTTGATAAGCAGTAAGTTTATACATAAGTTTGTTTGTTGCACAAGTTGGAATTATTGCGCAAAATTGGCGCTCAGCATAAACCTGTTTGCATGCAGGCATAATGACTTAAGAATATGATGCCTTGTATACCCCCCTTTTTTTTGGACGATCAATGCATTTGAATGGGGACATTCAGTTCGAACTCCCCCCCCCCCCTTTGTCCTGGGTTGGGAACCCCCCCCTTTTAAAATGGCTGGATCCGCCCCTGTATACTTTATATTAAGTTTCTTCTATTATATCATTAGTATGCAGACATAAGGACGTGTAAAATGCAGATTTACTTAACAAAAGAGTATATAAAAAACTGACCTCTAAGTTAAATTAAAAAAAAGGAAACACTGACAGAATCAAACGTTATCAAACATAGGAACAGTGAACAAAACAACATTCGTATTCCTGACTTGCATTTTTCAAAGAGAGTTGTGGGTTTAACTTTTTTTTTCGGGGAAGGGAGGGGTGGAGTTCCTATACAAAATTTATAAAGTTTTCTTTCCCTTTATTTGTTCATATAACATACATCAACAATCATTTCCATTTCAATTGATAATCTAACAACAGATTGGAAGATTTATAACTGCGACACAGTAATCAAACCATGGTTCGTCGTTGGGTCAGGTGATGATGATCAACTTAATTATCAAAAACAAATTAAAAAAAATTAAAATTAAGATCCAGAAAAAACAATTACTTTATAATTAAAATGATTCATTAGAAGTAGGTTTTGGCTATTTATATAGACTTCTGTTTTGTCAGATAGGTCATGAAGTATCAGAGTAGTTATACATCCTTGGCTTTCATATTTTTGAGTGAGAGCAATCTTGGAAAAGGTCAGTCCAGAAACCTTTTCGATCGCACAATATTTATAAAATGTTATTTTCATTTTAAGGATGAGTTATTTTGTGGATCTAGTGTTCCAAGTCAGGAATATGACAGTTGTTTCCCATTCATTTGATGTGTTTGAGATTTTGATTTTGCCAATTGTAATTGAACTTTCCGTTTTTAATTTTGCTTGGATTTCGGTATTTTTGTTTTTTCTACTTTTTTTCAATTCGTTTAAACATTGATTGAAACATGTATGATGCTATTGAGATATATTTATTTACTACCTTTAGTTAACTACAGGAGGATTTTTTTCTGAATCTAAATGTAAACTTCGTAAAATAATTTATTTTTTATGGTTTCCCCTTTACTGACATTCACCTAATTCATCAATTAAAATATAATGTAAAGAGCACCCTGGTTCTTACTTGATTGACAATCAATTTTAAATGAGAAACAACTATTTAAAACTAGTTCTACATTAGTTTTGTTAAACAACTCGAATTGCATGATGAAAATATCCATGCAGGTATCAGATACAAAGTGCAAATCACGGAAATAGAAAAACACAGTTTCCAACTTATATATCAAGCTGAAAAATATGCGATCAGAAGCCTAAAATAAAATAAATGAACAAAAATAGATGAAAATAACTGATAAAACTATTGTTCAAGTACACAGGGAAGAAATTCAAGATAATTTTACATCAACATATCTTCATTGTTAATCAAATGTCGAACTTATGGGGGAGATTTTCCTGTCTTACACTTATACATATTATATTTGTTAGTTTCTTTATAAAAAAGAATATCAGATATTTTTACCAGTTTAGATAAATTTACATTTAAATAAATTTATGTCTGACTCTAATATACTGGTGATGAGAATTTTTAACTTCAGTCAATTCATGCAAGATATATAAACCAGTAATTAGAATTTTTCAGTTCAGTCAATTAATATAAGATGGAAGTATTCAAATGCATCACACCAGTCTTAACACAAAGAAACAAATAACGTGTACACATGTTTAAGTATGGCATAATGCAAGTTTACTCCTCATGCTAAAACAGCTATCAGGAGCTGAAAATAAACTCATCATAGATATCAGGATCAAATTTTGAATTTACGCCAGACGCGCGTTAATGACAGCCAGAACTAACGAGTTTGAATGGATAACACACTTGGTATAACTCTTACACGAGACCATCGATACGGTCATATTAATTATGACGTATATATAACAAAATATCAAGTAAAATACATATTACTTTAAAAAAATAACTCTTTTAGGAATTTTGATGTCGGAAAAACTATGAAACATGTTTGAATTGATGTTTAAAGGTCGTAGCTGTTCATTTGTCTAATACATGTATGACATCAATTTAATGTGTATATGCTTTTTTTTAAGTAATTCAATCTTATGTTTAGTCAATTGCCTCTAATTTATTAAAACCAGATAAGTACCTTTTTATTTGTCTTCTCAGAATAAATTACTTGATTTTAAAAAAGAAATAGATCCTTGTAACGTATGTACAAATAAAAGACAAAACAGGTTTTCGTTCAGCTCACAATAAGTTAGTGTTATTCTTCCTAGCTGCAAAGTCCAAACACTGTATTTTGTTTTTATTAAATAGAATAAAATAGAACTTCCTTCAAATGTATGATAAGTGAAAAGTAAAATCACAAAAATATGAACTCCGAGAAAAATTCAAAATGGAACGTTCCTAATCAAATAAAAGTATACACCTCAAATATATTGATCCAGAAGTAAGTAACAATCAAATAGAGTTTTTGTTTCACGTTCATGAAACATCGACCAAATGAAAACATTGACCAAATGACAACATTGACCATAACAAGACATGTATGATTCCTTTAATCATGCAATTCGAGGCGTTTAACAAAACTATTGTAGAACAAATTTCAAACATTTGTTTTTCATCTAAATTGTCAAACAAGTGTCAAAGTCGTTTAGCTAGCGTTTAACACTTCCGTAGTAGTTGTATCAAACGATCCACCATATTTCGTAGCAATAATAAGACCAATGGAATTGAACATATCTTATGATTATCCCGAATATGCGAGTTCCTTATAGCCAATCAATGGCGTAAAACAATTCAGTAATAGTAGTATCGAATGATTTTTGGCTGTGAGAGAACAATTTTATCCTTTCAAAAACATTAGTTCTGACTGTCATCTCAGTTTTAGTTAGTTTAGGTATATAACAAAAATTGACTGATGACAAACATTCTCTTCACCAGTACAAGAATCCGACATGAATTTTTTAAACTAAAAATTTATCTACACTGGTATAAAGTAAAATCACAAAAATACTGAACTTAGAGGAAGATCAATTGGGAAAGTCCATAATCACATGGCAAAATCAAATAACAAAACGCATCAAAAACGAATGGACAAGAACTGTCATATTCCTGACTTGGTACAGGCATTTTCAAATGTAGAAAATGGTGGATTAAACCTGGTTCTATAGCGCTAACCCTCTCACTTATATATGAGTCATACATGAATTTATTTAAGTGCACATTTGTCTACACTAGTATAAGTATCTGTTAGTAATTGAATAAAGAAACACTCGAATAAAGTGTGTATTAGTGGGAAGACAGGAATTCGCGTTTGATTAAGAATAAAGTGTAACACTTGATGTAAAAAAAAATCTAGATTTTATTCCCTATGTACTTGAACAATAGTTTGATTAGTTTTTTCATCTGTTGGTTTTAATTTATTATATCTTTAGAAATCTGATTTGTTTCTCATCAAGAACTATTCGTTAATCAAGTGACAACTAGAGTGATCTTTACATTCAATATTAATTTATATATTAGGTGATTATCAGTAAAGAGGAAACAATAAAAATATATGTCATTTTGAAATTGATATTGTAAGAGGAGATCTAGTATTGTTCCTCTTAACTTTATTCACATCGTTGATAAATAAACTCAACCGAAATAAGAGGTCGACATACATACTGCATAACACAAACATGAACATAAAATCTGCCTGTAGAAAGGATAAAAATAACCATGCAGGCAACAGAAACAAAGTGCATCCCACTTGGTGTACACGGAAATAGAAACAACAGTCCCAAAAACTTACATACGAAGCTGAATAAAATACGATCAGATTTCTGAAATATAATAAATGAAAAATAATATGTGAAAATAAATAAACACTATTGTTCAAGTACATAGGGAAGAACATCACGAGAATTTTAATTTACATCAGCTGTGACGCTATCTCCATTGTTAGTCAAAAGTTGAATTAGGAAAAATGTTCCTGTCTTCCCACTCATACACACTTGTGTATTTCTTTATTCAATAAATGTCAGATATTTATACATGTGAAGATAACTTAAATAAATTCATGTCTGACTCTTATGCTGGTGATGAGAATTTTTAAACCCAGTCAATTCGTCTTAGATGAATATATCAATGATTTGAATTTTTGAATTCTGTCAATTAATATTAGATACTTTGGGAAGTTATGAAATGCATTTCAACAGTATAAAAACAAAAAACAAGGAAACAATTTACATGTACAAACGTATAATCATGGCATTAACTGTAGAAAAAAAGTTTACTACTCATGCGTAAACGGTTGTCAGGAGCTGCAATGATAGTCGGAACTAACGTTTATGATAAATAAAGGCAACATAAATATACCGGTGTTCAAAAGTCATAAATCGATTGATACAAAAACAAATCTGGGTTACAAACTACAACCGAGAGAAACACATCAATTATAAGAGGAAAACAACGAAACAACAAAACACTGAAGAGAACAAAAAACAAACGACAATGCAACACGCACAGAAACGAACTACAAGATAACAACTGTCATCAAATATTGTTCTCCCACAGTAAAAAAAACATTCGATACTTCTACTACTGAAGTGTTTAACGACCTTGCTTTGCTATAAGGAACTCCATAGTGGGGATAATCAAAAGATATGAACAATTTCATTGGTCTTATTTTTGCTACAAAGTAAGATGAATTCTTTGATATTTCAACATGCTTACTTAAAAATTGGAATTCATTGTAAAAACGCGACATTACAAGAACCTGTCACCAAAAAAAAATATTGTATATTTTTACATGTTTTAATACGACATCTATTTTAGAATAGCTAAACAAAAAATGCAAATACATTTGGAAGTCATAATTTTCTTTCAGATTCTAGTCGATTATAACATTTACAAATCAAAACAATGCACGGTAAAGTTTAACATTTTTAAAGACACATTTTCCATTGCGTAATTACAACCACTGTGTGGTTAAACAAATATAAACGATGCGCATCTATGACAGAAAAGTTCACCGACAATTCAAAGTATAAGCAGAACAATTGTTTCAAATGGCTAATCAGGAGGCAATTTCAGTTTTCTATGACAGAAAGTTTCAACGCAATTCAAAAGACAAGAAGAACAACGCCATTCAGGAGTTAAATTCAATTTTTTGATAAAAAAAAATGTGTAATTGACCGAAATGTAAAAAGAGTCTTTCGAATTTATGTCATATCGATTTCAAATTTCAAAATAGACTTGATCCGAATCAACCATGAAAACAATACTGTCTCAATAATATTAAGCATAACACAAAGTGAAATTTCAAGAAATTTTCTCAAACGTCTTTGACAAAGATTGTTAATATTTTTAACAGCTGTACATACAAATCTTTTTACACAAAATGTAAGAAGATCATTTTTGATTTTCTTTATATATTTGTAATATTTAAAGCGTTTTATAATCATATTAAATCAAATAATAGAAGATATTTACTTACAATTTAATCATTTTACACAAAATGTAAGCAGATCATTTTGATTTTCTATATATATTTGTAATATTTAAAGCTTATTATAATCATATATTACCAATCAAATAAAAGAATATATTTACTTACAATTTGATCTATAAAGATATAAACTGACACTTTTAGTTAATTGAACAGACTATTTGCCAACACTGACTTTCTATGGTGTAAATGATTTTGACACTTCTCAATTATATTTCCGTTATGTACTTTTGCTTCTATTTTTATCTCTAGTTGTTTAAGTATGATCCACTTTATAACTTTTCCGAGAAAGTTTTGACTAATTCAGTGTTGGATGTATCAATCAACAAAATAAAAATAACACGTCATAAATGTTATGCTCGCTTTTTCTTATTTACATTTGCAGGAAGTGCCGATCCCACACAAAAACAAAATGGCCAACGACAAATCGGTTCACACACACATTAGGAGGTATATGACAAAAATGACCTAAAAAAATAACAAATTTTATGGGTCCTCCATGCTCTTCAACTTTGTACTTGTTTGGCTTTATAACTATTTTGATCTGAGCGTCACTGGTGAGTCTTATGAAGACGAAACGCGCGTCTGGCGTTTAGATTATAATCCTGGTACCTTTGATAACTATTTACACCACTGGGTTCCTTATCACCAGGGCAACGTAAAGAATAGTTATGTTCAAAGAAAATGTGTGCACGACAGATGTTTTACTAGCCATACGAAGTCGCAGGTATTATAAGTGAACTCCTTTTTTTTTAACTTTATTTGCTTACTTGAATAACAAAAAAACTCTTTGCACTCCTTAACAAACTTAAATGACAGACTGGAAGTTTGATACCAATATTCTTGTCTTAGCTAGTACAAGGCTTTCATTGTTCGTGTCATGAACTGTTAGCACATGGGGAAATTCAGTGACATTTAAATACCTGATTTAGCGTCGCCTTTGTTACGGAATGTTGTGAAAACACATGGGAAAAGTGTTCATGGACAACAGATACCCCCCCCCCCCCCGCTTCCATAACACGTTAAAAAGAACATAAAAAAAGAACGGTAAAAGTGATGCTTCCCATATCCGTAATTGATCTGAGTTTTGTGGTAATAAGCTTGGATTGTGTATAAGTATAATAAGATTTTGGTTGTGGCAAAAAAAGTAAAAGAACGGAAACGAAAAATTCAGCACTTTTTCTATTTGTAAAGTGGCATAATTTTAGAACGGTAATCGTGACGCCACCAAAATTCAAACGTGTTCTGTGTTTTGTGGTAATACGCATTGTGTATAAGTGTCATAACCTTTGGTTGAGGCCAATAGAGTTAAAGAACGGAAACAAAAAATTCAGCACTTTTTCCATTTGTAAAGTGGCATAACTTTAGAACAGTAAACGTGACGCCACCAATATTGAAACGTGTTCTGTGTTTTGTGGTAATACGCATTGTGTATAAGTGTCATAACATTTGGTTGAGACAAATTAAAGTTAGAGAACAGAAATAAAAAAAATCAGATTTTTTTATTTGTAAAGGGACAAAAGTCTTAGACGGAAAAGCTGACACCACCAAAATTCGAACTTGATGTGTGTTTTTGTTTATAATAAACATTGCGTGTATAAAGTATCATAATAATTGCAAACTGAAGTTCGTGAAAGTAAACACAATTTGGGACTTATGGACGCACGGACGGACAAGGGTAACATTTAATGCCCCTCCGCTACGGCGGTGGAATACAAATGCATGCTGTGAATACATTTAAGAGATATCTAGTTTGTATGGCAATTTTACTATCAAAGATGAAGGAAGACATCCGAGATACAATAAACAAGTATGTGTTGGTCATGTTGAAACAAAGATGCATTTGTGTGAAGATCACAAAATATACAGCAGCATGTTGTGAATGTCAATACTACATGGTCAATGTCTCTCCAATACCAGGCAGGGATAATACGTAAACTAAGTGTTGCTGGCTTAGGGGTTAATAATCTCAAAATGTCAAATCATACATTACCCTGTCTGATACCCGATATACATTTAAAAAGGACTTTTTCGTATGAAACAACACGAATACCCCACATTTGTTTAAATTATGTACTTTTTTTTATAAATCATCTCGGATATAGCAAAATGAATTCTATGACATTACACAAGTATTTTTAAAAACAAAGTACACATCTAAGCTCAATTCAAATTTGTCATACTTCTTCATTTTATAATACGCTAACTATTTATCACAGATAAGTGAAGCGAGAAAAAATAAACAGATACGAAAAAAAATAACAAAAGCTATAAACTAAATGTTAAGACAAAATAAAAATCTTTATGTTTTATCTGGAATAAAATAAAATGGATGCGCACCTCCACACTTTGGCTATCTTACTATGTACAGGTTGAACCGTGGTATTCAAAGAAACCTGGTACTCTTCATCATCTTGTTCTATTCGAATCATTTGTCCGTAATGGTTTTGCGAAAAATCAACATGTGGTGTCGGTCTTTTTCAATCTTGAAAAGGTCTATGACACTGCATGGCAATATGGTATTTTAAAAGATCTTTTTGATATGGGGTTGAAAGGCAATATGCCAAATTTTATTTCAAATTTTCTGTCTAACAAACAATTTAATGTTAGAGTAAAAATTCAACCATGTCTGATCTGTATGATCAAGAGATGGGTGTCCCTCAGGAGAGTATTTTATCTGTTACATTATTTAATCTTAAAATCAACAGCCTTGCTGAAGTTTTGCAAAGTAATATTGAAGATTCATTGTATGTTGATGATTTTTTAATATGTTACAGAGGCAAAAATATGAATAACATAGAACGACAATTACAATTATGTCTTGGAAGAATTGAAAAATGGGCCTCTGAAAATGGCTTCAAAATTTCTACTTCAAAAACGGTTGTGATGCAGTTTTGTAACAAAAGGAAGTTGCATATGTATCATTGTTGACTTCTATTAAAGTTATGCATTAGAAATATATTTATAACATCTCCTTATTTTTATATCATCATGGATTGTTTGTCTAGTGGGTTATTTGTTATTTGAATTAAACAAATTAAAGTATTTTCTACAATTGCGTTGACATTGTGAAAGTTTAGAGATCAAATACAATTATTTCCGCACTAGATAAAATTTCAAACAATCTTTTTTGCCTTGTTTGATTGCATGAATTGCCACCTTGTTAAAAACATGACAACAATTTCTGTGCCGCATAATCTGTATTCCCTTTGAATGTATTTCTTTCTATCAAAATATGCTTTTAATTGTTGTAGAAGACCATGTATCCTTTAAAACACGTGTATTGTTAAATTAAATGATAAGTATTTGGTGTTGATGACGAAATCTTTATTGTGCTTGTTAAATTTTGCGATGCAGAGCTTGACGTATTGAATGGACAACTGTCTAGTATTGCCAACTGTATTTTGCAGTCTAGATGTCATTTAACTATGTGCATTATTTTGGTTAATTGCGAAATTGTATATCTCCCTTTTCTTTCAAATGAAATAATTTGTTAGTGCATGATTCAAGTAAAATACTGAAATAATACACTTATCCACTATCTACTGGTAAGCCCGTCCCCCTTAGCAACACATGGCAACCCAGCATCCTAGGTTAAGCTAATCAACAAAATAGCGGTTATTATGAACATTGGATAATAACAAAGTAAAGATATAACAAATACAGTTATATATATGTAACACTCCCAAACGTGTCCTTCCCCCCAAACGTGTCCGATTTCCCCAAACGTGTCTGTTTTCCTCAAGCGTGTCCATAATATGCAATATTGCCCAAACGTGTCCGATTTCATAACCCCCAAACGTGTCCGATAATTGTTATTCGCCAAAACGTGTCCACTATTAAACGCCAGAACGTCTCACGTCTTTTAGCGCTAATACATGTATCTCCTAAATGAATTCGTTAACTTTTACAGCAACTCTATTATGGGGGACACAGGTGATGAAGTTATCATTGATTTGCTTATTGTCCAGTTGCAAGTATTTCATTCTCATTTAGAGCGAACAAACAAATAATTATAGAGTTGAATTACTTAAATTTTAGGTTTCAGCATCACTTAAGACACACAATCACGAGACATAACGTCTAGTTCCAAATAGTTCAACATCATGTTAACAATAAATACTGAAGATAGGTACTATTATCATACCCGGAATTTAGGTTTGGGTCTAATTTTTTACTGTTATTCATGATTAACACTACTTGTGGTTTTAATCTAAAAAAATTAAGAGCGAGTAAAGACCAATTTTTTTATGATTTCAGTAAAAAACTATATTAATCTTCGTTATGTAATAGAAACCGTTTTAAATTAAAAAAAAATACGGAAATTAAAAAAACATGTTGCTTTCTAAAATACAACTGCATGATGGCACCATGAAAGAGATCACCTACAGAGGTTTCTAATTTAGTACTAGTATCTACAATTTAAATGAGCATGACTGCTTACATTTACATCCAACTTAAATACATGTAGATATAGGAAGATGTGTATACATATACATGTATACATAGCCGAACGGACGCCCCCACTTTTATCCAGGTTATACTGCCGATAAAGACATAATGTAATTCATTTCTATTGTCTTATGAAATAGTAAAATGAGTATACGTTAATGAAGGAGGCAATAACCAAATAACCTACATATTTATAATATGGACATAAAAAATGGTTCTAGTAAAAGAAAAGAAAAGCTTGATATGGACACGTTGGGGGATTAGACACGTGTGTGCGTTTAAACATATGACAAGCGTAGGCGCGCTTTTGGACACGTTTGGGGGAATCGGACACATAGGGGGGAAGGACACGTTTCTGAGTGTTACATATATATAAATATAAATACAGTAATATAAATAAGAGCAATATTTTGTTCATATATATGTTTTTGTGTTAAAATATGATGAAATAGTTACCCCTCAAGGGATGAGAGATAGATTTATGACATTATGAAGAAATTCTGTCCATTTATACTATATGAAAAGAAACTAATAAAATATTGCAAATTTGAAGATATTTTGGATTACTTTCATTCCCAAACAAATGTAGTTTAAACAACAAGATATAAAATGTAACATGATTGACAAGAAAAAGTCTTATGATAAATTATAGGTTTAATTAAGCACGGCTAATGAATGCTGATAAGTATGTTTATTGTGTAGACAAACACTGCAGTGGGTCGACTTGTAAAACAAGCATCATTGCTCCAGTACGTATTAATTGTTTATTGAATAACATTTAACCGATTTTCTTTTTTTATGTCCATAGATAACTTACTGATAACTAAAATTCCTATCACTGTTAAAGTAAAAACTTAAGAACAAAAGAAAATTAATTTATTGTTTTGCTTACATGTATATTTGGTCATTGTTTTAAATTCATATTCAACTGTCATCCTAAACAGAATTCAAATTAAGAAAATAAAATATATCCAATACTTCTAATTTCTCTTCCTTTTTGTTTTTTTATTATAAAATATTTGATAATGGTCAAGTATAATCAGCAAATATTTCCAAAGAAGTCATATAAAAATTAGACTTTATCTTACTTGTTAGGAAGCATCTATTGAAATATATCTTTTTTATTATTATTATTCGAGTTTCCCCCTGTCTTTTGACAAAATTCTAGCAATAGACATAATTCTTATTCTAAGTAATTGAAATTGAAAAGCTGTCAATTCTTTAGTTGCTGAATCTTTACGTTATGATATATCATTATAATTT
Source organism: Mytilus edulis (assembly GCF_963676685.1). NCBI lineage: Eukaryota > Metazoa > Mollusca > Bivalvia > Mytilida > Mytilidae > Mytilus > Mytilus edulis. Next base: position 83,159,017 of record NC_092353.1, on the reverse strand, counting down.
CCAGAAATGATACATACTAACTTAGATGTTTAATAGTATAATAAATCTTTAAATGAATGAAAAACATATCAATTTCAATTTAACACCAATTGAAATCTTATGATTCAGAATATATGTTATCTTCATTTTTTTAAATGGTAAGCATGTAAACAATATATTAAAACCATAAGCACTGTTTTTGTTTTTTTGTTTAAAATTGACAACTTGACCTTCCTCTACCCTCTTAAATTGATTTCTTTCCCTAAAATAATATTCTTAATGATTTAATGGTGAAAAACTCAAGAAATGTATATCAAATTAACTGTTCAGATAAGAAAGCTTAACCGAGGTATTGTCCGACAACATGTGCTCCTATCAAATGTTTACACAAGTGGTAATTTACCACATGTGATTGGTCAATTAACTGATGATTGACAGGAGAGTGGAAAGGTGTATTGATGATTGTACGTATCTATTGTTGTTATCCTTTAATCTGGTTTTAAATAAAACAATTAGTTGCAGGAGGAATGCTCTATCAAGAAAGAAAAATCTACATGCAAATTGAGATTTGTATAAAACTTAAATGATACGTTCTCCTAAGACATCATATAACTAATGACGTTACGACACATGTTCCTTTTCAGTGAACCGTGAACTAAGCGTCTAAATTGCAATTTGTTAAATAATTTTAAAAGGTTTAGGTAAGTACTAAGTTGCAAGTTGATAGGATCAAACTTCGTGGCGAACTATAACCAACATCCTTAACATGAGAAGGTTCTCCTTTGAAACTATGACAGTTTTATGTTAAGTGAACAATTGCAACGCAACAATGAAAGTTCACATCATAATGAACAATAATCTTACAATGCATGTTGACCAAAGCTATATAATAAACTACCAACCAAAACCTTAATCCGAGACGGGTTCGAATAACAGACGGAGACAAATAATAGAAACCGTCTAGATATTCCATTCATAAGATCGCAGTCCGGTATACACATTGAGGTTTTAATGATACCAAGCTCCTCGTTATTTCAACAAGCAGTTACTAGTTTTCGTTTCTGCTTTGTTAAAATTTTTAGGTATATTTACATTTGTATTCAATATCTTACTTTTATGTATCATTGTAGAATTCTTTCTTAATAATTCATAAGTAATCTACTTCTAACATTTCCGTTTATAAGTACCATCTTGTGATTTCAAAGGATTGTTTATCTAGTGGTTTATTTGTTATTAAGAATTAAACAAGTATCAATAGTTATCAAAAGTACCAGGATTATAATTTTATGCGCCAAACGCGCGTTTCGTCTACATAAGACTCATCAGTGACGCTCAGATCAAAATAGTTAAAAAGCCAAACAAATTCAAAGTTGATGAGCATTGAGGACCCAAAATTCCAAAAAGTTGTACCAAATACGGCTAAGGTAATCTACACCTGGGGTAAGAAAATCCTTAGTTTTTCGAAAAATTCAAAGTTTTGTAAACAGAAAATTTATAAAATTGACCATATTCATGTCAACACCGAAGTGCTGACTACTGGGCTGGTGATACCCTCGGGGACGAAACGTCAAAGTACAAGTATTTTTTACACAGTTATAGTACAAACGCCAGATTTATGATTTTCTTCTACAAAACATCCACCAATTATCAGCTAATTGATAAATTATTTATTCAAACAATTGTTTATTTGTGTTTACAGCAGGCAATTGTTTGATTACCAACAATATTGTAGATGACTGACCAGAAATAACCACCTGTGTATTACGGATTGTAAAAATACTGCTACATATAACTAGATTGTTATCAGAAACAGCTAGTGGCAAACTTTTCTGATTTTTGAATTTTATATACACGAGAACCACCCCCCTTTTTTTCATTTGAAAACAGTTCAGTAATTTATTTTTATGTTAAACCATATAACTAAATCTGCAATAAAAATATGAATAAGAAATGACTGATTTTTTTTCAAATTTACTTATTTTTTAAAATAAGTTTGTGTTTACTAGAATGAAACACGAGAAGTTATCGAATTTAATATTCTCGTACATTTTGAAAACGATAGTGTCAAAAATCCAATAAGAGTTGAAAACATCTATAAAGAAGTGAAAAAATCCGTTACAAATATGTTTTCCACAACATTCACAAAGGTAGAAAAAAATCTATTTTTTTTTTAATATTTTACATTTTGTTATTTGTCTAGCCTACAATTAAAGTTGCAAAAGCTATAGACATTGCAATACTTTTATGTTCTTCTTGTTTCCGAATCCTTCTATGTATATTCTATCATTGTTATGTAAGCACTTTTGGAAAAAAAAACAAGTTTAAACTTAACTAAACCTTCTCTAGTCGTGTCGTCAACTTTTATATCAATTCTTTTGTTATTTTCTTCTTTTTCTATAAAGTCAACATTTTGTTTTACCTTTACGAAACTGACAGACATTGACAGCATCCACAGAATTATTTGGTTTTTTTTTCAATATTTTACTGCTATAATTTTTTTTTTGCATCTGTGTTATTAGAAATAAACTTTTTTTAAACTTTGAAATTTTCTAATTTCTAAGGATTTTTCATTCAAAAAATAGATTTCACAGCTGTATTTGGCTAAATCTTTTAGAATTTTGAATCCCCATTTTTCTTCAACTTCGTACTTTGTTTTGGACTTTTTCCTTCGTCACCGAGGAGTCTTGTAGATGAATGTTCAAAATTTTATGCCTAGTATCAGTCTGAGGTTTCAATTTTTTCTAGACACCAATAGTTTTGTTAAAGCATACCATAGATGTATTTTGTAAACGAAACGCGCGTCAGTCGTAAATACAAAATTTAAATCCTGGTATCTATGATGAGTTTATTTAAATGATATAATTAGCTCATTGTAGCTTTTACAAGATCAAGAGTAAAATTTAAATATTTGTTTGTGTTACAGTGACTTGATTGTTTGTGTTACAGTGACTTGTTGTTTGTGTTATAGTGACTTGTTGTTTGTGTTACAGTGACTTGTTGTTTGTGTTACAGTGCCTTGATTGTGTGTGTTACAGGGACTTGATTGTTGTGTTTCAGTGACTTGATTGTTTGTGTTACAGTGACTTGATTGTTTGTGTTACAGTGACTTTATATTTGTGTTACTGGGACTTGATTGTTTGTGTTACAGGGACTTGATTGTTTGTGTTACAGTGACTTGATTGTTTGTGTTACAGTTACTTGATTGTTTGTGTTACAGTGACTTGTTGTTTGTGTTACAGTGACTTGATTGTTTGTGTTACAATGACTTGATTGTTTGTGTTACAGTGACTTGTTGTTTGTGTTACAGTGACTTGATTGTTTGTGTTACAGTGACTTTATTGTTTGTGTTACAGTGACTTGATTGTTTGTGTTACAGTGACTTGCTGTTTGTGTTACAGGGACTTGTTGTTTGTGTTACAGTGACTTGATTGTTTGTGTTACAGTGACTTGATTGTTTGTGTTTCAGTGACTTGATTGTTTGTGTTACAGGGAATTGTTGTTTGTGTTACAGTGACTTGATTGTTTGTGTTACAGTGACTTGATTGTTTGTGTTACAGTGATTTGGTTGTGTGTGTTACAGTGATTTGGTTGTTTGTGTTACAATGACTTGATTGTTTGTGTTACAGTGACTTGATTGTTTGTGTTACAGGGACTTGTTGTTTGTGTTACAGTGACTTGATTGTTTGTGTTACAGGGACTTGTTGTTTGTGTTACAGTGACTTGATTGTTTGTGTTACAGGGACTTGATTGTTTGTGTTACAGGGACTTGTTGTTTGTGTTACAGTGACTTGATTGTTTGTGTTACAGTGATTTTTTGTGTATGTTACAGTGACTTGATTGTTTGTGTTACAGTGATTTGATTGTTTGTGTTACAGTTACTTGATTGTTTGTGTTACAGTGACTCGTTGTTTGTGTTACAGGGACTTGTTGTTTGTGTTACAGTGACTTGATTGTTTGTGTTACAGTGACTTGATTGTTTGTGTTACAGTGACTTGATTGTTTGTGTTACAGTGATTTGGTTGTGTGTGTTACAGTGATTTGGTTGTTGGTGTTACAGTGACTTGATTGTGTGTGTTACAGTGACTTGACTGTTTGTGTTACAGGGACTTGTTGTTTGTGCTACAGTGACTTGATTGCTTGTGTTACAGTTACTTGATTGCTTGTGTTACAGTGACTTGTTTTTTGTGTTACAGTGACTTGATTGTTTGTGTTACAGTGATTTCATATTTGTGTTACAGTGACTTGATTGTTTGTGTTACAGTGACTTGATTGTTTGTGTTACAATGACTTGATTGTTTGTGTTACAGTGACTTGTTGTTTGTGTTACAGTGACTTGATTGTTTGTGTTACAGTGACTTGTTGTTTGTGTTACAGTGACTTGATTGTTTGTGTTACAGGGACTTGATTGTTTGTGTTTCAGGGACTTGTTGTTTATGTTACAGTGACTTGATTGTGTGTGTTACAGTTACTTGATATTTGTGTTTCAGTGACTTGTTGTTTGTGTTACAGTGACTTGATTGTTTGTTTTACAGTGACTTGATATTTTGTGTTACAGTGACTTGATTGTTTGTGTTACAATGACTTGATATTTTGTGTTACAGTGACTTGATATTTGTGTTACAGTGACTTGATTGTTTGTGTTACAGTGACTTGATATTTGTGGTACAGTGACTTGATATTTTGTGTTACAGTGACTTGATATTTGTGTTACAGTGACTTGATTGTTTGTGTTACAGTGACTTGTTGTTTGTGTTACAGTGACTTGATTGTTTGTGCTACAGTGACTTCATATTTCTGTTACAGTGACTTGATTGTTTGTGTTACAGGGACGTGTTGTTTGTGTTACAGTGACTTGTTTGTTTGTGTTACAGTGACTTGATATTTGTGTTACAGTGACTTGATTGTGTATCTTACAGCGACTTGATTGTTTGTGTAAAAGTGACTTGTTGTTTGTGTTACAGTGACTTGATTGTTTGTGTTACAGTGATTTGGTTGTTTGTGTTACAGTGATTTGGTTGTTTGTTTTACAGTGATTTGATTGTTTGTGTTACAGTGACTTGATTGTTTGTGTTACAGGGACTTGATTGTTTGTGTTACAGTGATTTGGTTGTGTGTGTTACAGTGACTTGATTGTTTGTGTTACAGTGACTTGTTGTTTGTGTTACAGGGACTTGACTGTTTGTGTTACAGGGACTTGATTGTTTGTGTTACAGGGACTTGATTGTGAGTGTTACAGTGACTTGATATTTGTGTTACAGGGACTTGTTGTTTGTGTTACAGTGATTTGGTTGTTTGTGTTACAGTGATTTGGTTGTGTGTGCTACAGTGATTTGATTGTTTGTGTTACAGTGACTTGATTGTTTGTGTTACAGGGACTTGATTGTTTGTGTTACAGTGATTTGGTTGTGTGTGTTACAGTGACTTGATTGTTTGTGTTACAGTGACTTGATTGTTTGTGTTACAGGGACTTGATTGTTTGTGTTACAGTGATTTGGTTGTGTGTGTTACAGTGACTTGATTGTTTGTGTTACAGTGACTTAATTGTTTGTGTTACAGTGACTTGTTGTTTGTGTTACAGGGACTTGACTGTTTGTGTTACAGGGACTTGATTGTTTGTGTTACAGGGACTTGATTGTGAGTGTTACAGTGACTTGATATTTGTGTTACAGTGACTTGATTGTTTGTGTTACAGTGACTTGTTGTTTGTGTTACAGTGATTTGGTTGTGTGTGTTACAGTGATTTGATTGTTTGTGTTACAGTGACTTGATTGTTTGTGTTACAGGGACTTGATTGTTTGTGTTACAGTGATTTGGTTGTGTTTGTTACAGTGACTTGATTGTTTGTGTTACAGTGACTTGATTGTTTGTGTTACAGTGACTTGTTGTTTGTGTTACAGGGACTTGATTGTTTGTGTTACAGGGACTTGATTGTTTGTGTTACAGGGACTTGATTGTGAGTGTTACAGTGACTTGATATTTGTGTTACAGGGACTTGTTGTTTGTGTTACAGGGACATGATTATTTGTGTTACAGTGACTTGTTGTTTGTGTTACAGTGACTTGATTGTTTGTGTTACAGTGACTTGATATTTGTGCTACAGGGACTTGTTGTTTGTGTTACAGGGACTTGATTGTTTATGTTACAGTGACGTGATTGTTTGTGTTACAGTGCCTTGTTGTTTGTGTTACAGGGACTTGTTGTTTGTGTTACAGGGACTTGTTGTTTGTGTTACAGTGATTTGATTGTTTGTGTTACAGTGACTTGATATTTGTGTTACAGGGACTTGTTGTTTGTGTTACAGTGAGTTGATTGTGTGTGTTACAGTGACTTGATATTTGTGTTACAGTGACTTGATTATTTGTGTTACAGTGATTTGGTTGTGTGTGTTACAGTGACTTGATTGTTTGTGTTACAGTGACTTGATTGTTTGTGTTACAGTGACTTGTTGTTTGTGTTACAGGGACTTGACTGTTTGTGTTACAGGGACTTGATTGTTTGTGTTACAGGGACTTGATTGTGAGTGTTACAGTGACTTGATATTTGTGTTACAGTGACTGGATTGTTTGTGTTACAGTGACTTGTTGTTTGTGTTACAGTGATTTGGTTGTGTGTGTTACAGTGATTTGATTGTTTGTGTTACAGTGACTTGATTGTTTGTGTTACAGGGACTTGATTGTTTGTGTTACAGTGATTTGGTTGTGTTTGTTACAGTGACTTGATTGTTTGTGTTACAGTGACTTGATTGTTTGTGTTACAGTGACTTGTTGTTTGTGTTACAGGGACTTGATTGTTTGTGTTACAGGGACTTGATTGTTTGTGTTACAGGGACTTGATTGTGAGTGTTACAGTGACTTGATATTTGTGTTACAGGGACTTGTTGTTTTTGTGTTACAGGGACTTGATTATTTGTGTTACAGTGACTTGTTGTTTGTGTTACAGTGACTTGATTGTTTGTGTTACAGTGACTTGATATTTGTGCTACAGGGACTTGTTGTTTGTGTTACAGGGACTTGATTGTTTATGTTACAGTAACGTGATTGTTTGTGTTACAGTGCCTTGTTGTTTGTGTTACAGGGACTTGTTGTTTGTGTTACAGGGACTTGTTGTTTGTGTTACAGTGATTTGATTGTTTGTGTTACAGTGACTTGATATTTGTGTTACAGGGACTTGTTGTTTGTGTTACAGTGACTTGATTGTGTGTGCTACAGTGACTTGATATTTGTGTTACAGTGACTTGATTATTTGTGTTACAGGGACTTGATTGTGTGTGTTACAGTGACTTGATTGCTTGTGTTACAGTGACTTGATTGTTTGTGTTAGAGGGACTTGATTGTTTGTGTTACAGTGACTTGATTGTGTGTGTTACAGTGATTTGATTGTTTGTGTTACAGGGACTTGATTGTTTGTGTTACAGTGATTTGGTTGTGTGTGTTACAGTGATTTGGTTGTTGGTGTTACAGTGACTTGATTGTGTGTGTTACAGTGACTTGACTGTTTGTGTTACAGGGACTTGTTGTTTGTGCTACAGTGACTTGATTGTTTGTGTTACAGTTACTTGATTGCTTGTGTTACAGTGACTTGTTTTTTGTGTTACAGTGACTTGATTGTTTGTGTTAACGTGATTTCATATTTGTGTTACAGTGACTTGATTGTTTGTGTTACAGGGATTTGATTGTTTGTGTTACAGTGACTTGTTGTTTGTGTTACAGGGACTTGTTGTTTGTGTTACAGTGACTTGATTGTTTGTGTTACAGTGACTTGATATTTGTGTTACAGTGACTTGATTGTGTGTGTTACAGTGACATGATTGTTTGTGTCACAGTGACTTGTTGTTTGTGTTACAGTGACTTGATTGTTTGTGTTACAGGGACTTGATTGTTTGTGTTACAGGGACTTGTTGTTTGTGTTACAGTGACTTGATTGTGTGTGTTACAGTTACTTGATATTTGTGTTACAGTGACTTGTTGTTTGTGTTACAGTGACTTGATTGTTTGTTTTACAGTGACTTGATATTTTGTGTTACAGTGACTTGATTGTTTGTGTTACAATGACTTGATATTTTGTGTTACAGTGACTTGATATTTGTGTTACAGTGACTTGATTGTTTGTGTTACAGTGACTTGATATTTGTGGTACAGTGACTTGATATTTTGTGTTACAGTGACTTGATATTTGTGTTACAGTGACTTGATTGTTTGTGTTACAGTGACTTGTTGTTTGTGTTACAGTGACTTGATTGTTTGTGCTACAGTGACTTCATATTTCTGTTACAGTGACTTGATTGTTTGTGTTACAGGGACGTGTTGTTTGTGTTACAGTGACTTGTTTGTTTGTGTTACAGTGACTTGATATTTGTGTTACAGTGACTTGATTGTGTATCTTACAGCGACTTGATTGTTTGTGTAAAAGTGACTTGTTGTTTGTGTTACAGTGACTTGATTGTTTGTGTTACAGTGATTTGGTTGTTTGTGTTACAGTGATTTGGTTGTTTGTTTTACAGTGATTTGATTGTTTGTGTTACAGTGACTTGATTGTTTGTGTTACAGGGACTTGATTGTTTGTGTTACAGTGATTTGGTTGTGTGTGTTACAGTGACTTGATTGTTTGTGTTACAGTGACTTGTTGTTTGTGTTACAGGGACTTGACTGTTTGTGTTACAGGGACTTGATTGTTTGTGTTACAGGGACTTGATTGTGAGTGTTACAGTGACTTGATATTTGTGTTACAGGGACTTGTTGTTTGTGTTACAGTGATTTGGTTGTTTGTGTTACAGTGATTTGGTTGTGTGTGCTACAGTGATTTGATTGTTTGTGTTACAGTGACTTGATTGTTTGTGTTACAGGGACTTGATTGTTTGTGTTACAGTGATTTGGTTGTGTGTGTTACAGTGACTTGATTGTTTGTGTTACAGTGACTTGATTGTTTGTGTTACAGGGACTTGATTGTTTGTGTTACAGTGATTTGGTTGTGTGTGTTACAGTGACTTGATTGTTTGTGTTACAGTGACTTAATTGTTTGTGTTACAGTGACTTGTTGTTTGTGTTACAGGGACTTGACTGTTTGTGTTACAGGGACTTGATTGTTTGTGTTACAGGGACTTGATTGTGAGTGTTACAGTGACTTGATATTTGTGTTACAGTGACTTGATTGTTTGTGTTACAGTGACTTGTTGTTTGTGTTACAGTGATTTGGTTGTGTGTGTTACAGTGATTTGATTGTTTGTGTTACAGTGACTTGATTGTTTGTGTTACAGGGACTTGATTGTTTGTGTTACAGTGATTTGGTTGTGTTTGTTACAGTGACTTGATTGTTTGTGTTACAGTGACTTGATTGTTTGTGTTACAGTGACTTGTTGTTTGTGTTACAGGGACTTGATTGTTTGTGTTACAGGGACTTGATTGTTTGTGTTACAGGGACTTGATTGTGAGTGTTACAGTGACTTGATATTTGTGTTACAGGGACTTGTTGTTTGTGTTACAGGGACATGATTATTTGTGTTACAGTGACTTGTTGTTTGTGTTACAGTGACTTGATTGTTTGTGTTACAGTGACTTGATATTTGTGCTACAGGGACTTGTTGTTTGTGTTACAGGGACTTGATTGTTTATGTTACAGTGACGTGATTGTTTGTGTTACAGTGCCTTGTTGTTTGTGTTACAGGGACTTGTTGTTTGTGTTACAGGGACTTGTTGTTTGTGTTACAGTGATTTGATTGTTTGTGTTACAGTGACTTGATATTTGTGTTACAGGGACTTGTTGTTTGTGTTACAGTGAGTTGATTGTGTGTGTTACAGTGACTTGATATTTGTGTTACAGTGACTTGATTATTTGTGTTACAGTGATTTGGTTGTGTGTGTTACAGTGACTTGATTGTTTGTGTTACAGTGACTTGATTGTTTGTGTTACAGTGACTTGTTGTTTGTGTTACAGGGACTTGACTGTTTGTGTTACAGGGACTTGATTGTTTGTGTTACAGGGACTTGATTGTGAGTGTTACAGTGACTTGATATTTGTGTTACAGTGACTGGATTGTTTGTGTTACAGTGACTTGTTGTTTGTGTTACAGTGATTTGGTTGTGTGTGTTACAGTGATTTGATTGTTTGTGTTACAGTGACTTGATTGTTTGTGTTACAGGGACTTGATTGTTTGTGTTACAGTGATTTGGTTGTGTTTGTTACAGTGACTTGATTGTTTGTGTTACAGTGACTTGATTGTTTGTGTTACAGTGACTTGTTGTTTGTGTTACAGGGACTTGATTGTTTGTGTTACAGGGACTTGATTGTTTGTGTTACAGGGACTTGATTGTGAGTGTTACAGTGACTTGATATTTGTGTTACAGGGACTTGTTGTTTTTGTGTTACAGGGACTTGATTATTTGTGTTACAGTGACTTGTTGTTTGTGTTACAGTGACTTGATTGTTTGTGTTACAGTGACTTGATATTTGTGCTACAGGGACTTGTTGTTTGTGTTACAGGGACTTGATTGTTTATGTTACAGTAACGTGATTGTTTGTGTTACAGTGCCTTGTTGTTTGTGTTACAGGGACTTGTTGTTTGTGTTACAGGGACTTGTTGTTTGTGTTACAGTGATTTGATTGTTTGTGTTACAGTGACTTGATATTTGTGTTACAGGGACTTGTTGTTTGTGTTACAGTGACTTGATTGTGTGTGCTACAGTGACTTGATATTTGTGTTACAGTGACTTGATTATTTGTGTTACAGGGACTTGATTGTGTGTGTTACAGTGACTTGATTGCTTGTGTTACAGTGACTTGATTGTTTGTGTTAGAGGGACTTGATTGTTTGTGTTACAGTGACTTGATTGTGTGTGTTACAGTGATTTGATTGTTTGTGTTACAGGGACTTGATTGTTTGTGTTACAGTGATTTGGTTGTGTGTGTTACAGTGATTTGGTTGTTGGTGTTACAGTGACTTGATTGTGTGTGTTACAGTGACTTGACTGTTTGTGTTACAGGGACTTGTTGTTTGTGCTACAGTGACTTGATTGTTTGTGTTACAGTTACTTGATTGCTTGTGTTACAGTGACTTGTTTTTTGTGTTACAGTGACTTGATTGTTTGTGTTAACGTGATTTCATATTTGTGTTACAGTGACTTGATTGTTTGTGTTACAGGGATTTGATTGTTTGTGTTACAGTGACTTGTTGTTTGTGTTACAGGGACTTGTTGTTTGTGTTACAGTGACTTGATTGTTTGTGTTACAGTGACTTGATATTTGTGTTACAGTGACTTGATTGTGTGTGTTACAGTGACATGATTGTTTGTGTCACAGTGACTTGTTGTTTGTGTTACAGTGACTTGATTGTTTGTGTTACAGGGACTTGATTGTTTGTGTTACAGGGACTTGTTGTTTGTGTTACAGTGACTTGATTGTGTGTGTTACAGTTACTTGATATTTGTGTTACAGTGACTTGTTGTTTGTGTTACAGTGACTTGATTGTTTGTTTTACAGTGACTTGATATTTTGTGTTACAGTGACTTGATTGTTTGTGTTACAGTGACTTGATATTTGTGTTACAGTGACTTGATATTTTGTGTTACAGTGACTTGATATTTGTGTTACAGTGACTTGATTGTTTTTGTTACAGTGACTTGATATTTGTGGTACAGTGACTTGATATTTTGTGTTACAGTGACTTGATATTTGTGTTACAGTGACTTGATTGTTTGTGTTACAGTGACTTGATTGTTTGTGCTACAGTGACTTCATATTTCTGTTACAGTGAATTGATTGTTTGTGTTACAGGGACTTGATTGTTTGTGTTACAGGGACGTGTTGTTTGTGTTACAGTGACTTGCTTGTTTGTGTTACAGTGACTTGATATTTGTGTTACAGTGACTTGATTGTGTATCTTACAGCGACTTGATTGTTTGTGTAAAAGTGACTTGTTGTTTGTGTTACAGTGACTTGATTGGTTGTGTTACAGTGATTTGGTTGTTTGTGTAACAGTGATTTGGTTGTTTGTTTTACAGTGATTTGATTGTTTGTTTTACAGTGATTTGATTGTTTGTGTTACAGTGATTTGATTGTTTGTGTTACATGGACTTGATTGTTTGTGTTACAGTGATTTGGTTTTGTGTGTTACAGTGACTTGATTGTTTGTGTTACTGTGACTTGATTGTTTGTGTTACAGTGACTTGTTGTTTGTGTTACAGGGACTTGACTGTTTGTGTTACAGGGACTTGATTGTTTGTGTTACAGGGACTTGATTGTGAGTGTTACAGTGACTTTGATATTTGTGTTACAGGGACTTGTTGTTTGTGTTACAGTGATTTGGTTGTTTGTGTTACAGTGCCATGTTGTTTGTGTTACAGGGACTTGACTGTTTGTGTTACAGGGACTTGATTGTTTGTGTTACAGGGACTTGATTGTGAGTGTTACAGTGACTTGATATTTGTGTTACAGTGACTTGATTGTTTGTGTTACAGTGACATGTTGTTTGTGTTACAGTGATTTGGTTGTGTGTGTTACAGTGATTTGATTGTTTGTGTTACAGGGACTTGATTGTGAGTGTTACAGTGACTTGATATTTGTGTTACAGTGACTTGATTGTTTGTGTTACAGTGACTTGTTGTTTGTGTTACAGTGATTTGGTTGTGTGTGTTACAGTGATTTGATTGTTTGTGTTACAGTGACTTGATTGTTTGTGTTACAGGCACTTGATTGTGAGTGTTACAGTGACTTGATATTTGTGTTACAGGGACTTGTTGTTTGTGTTACAGGGACTTGATTATTTGTGTTACAGTGACTTGTTGTTTGTGTTACAGTGACTTGATTGTTTGTGTTACAGTGACTTGATATTTGTGCTACAGGGACTTGTTGTTTGTGTGATAGGGACTTGATTGTTTGTGTTACAGTGACGTGATTGTTTGTGTTACAGTGCCTTGTTGTTTGTGTTACAGGGACTTGTTGTTTGTGTTACAGGGACTTGTTGTTTGTATTACAGTGATTTGATTGTTTGTGTTACAGTGACTTGATATTTGTGTTACAGGGACTTGTTGTTTGTGTTACAGTGACTTGATTGTGTGTGTTACAGTGACTTGATATTTGTGTTACAGTGACTTGATTATTTGTGTTACTGGGACTTGATTGTGTGTGTTACAGTGACTTGATTGCTTGTGTTAGAGGGACTTGATTGTTTGTGTTACAGTGACTTGATTGTGTGTGTTACAGTGATTTGATTGTTTGTGTTACAGGGACTTGATTGTTTGTGTTACAGTGATTTGATTGTGTGTGTTACAGTGATTTGGTTGTTGGTGTTACAGTGACTTGATTGTGTGTGTTACAGTGACTTGACTGTTTGTGTTACAGGGACTTGTTGTTTGTGCTACAGTGACTTGATTGTTTGTGTTACAGTTACTTGATTGCTTGTGTTACAGTGACTTGTTTTTTGTGTTACAGTGACTTGATTGTTTGTGTTACAGTGATTTCATATTTGTGGTACAGTGACTTGATTGTTTGTGTTACAGGGATTTGATTTTTTGTGTTACAGTGACTTGTTGTTTGTGTTACAGGGACTTGTTGTTTGTGTTACAGTGACTTGATTGTTTGTGTTACAGTGACTTGATATTTGTGTTACAGTGAATTGATTGTGTGTGTTACAGTGACATGATTGTTTGTGTTACAGTGACTTGTTGTTTGTGTTACAGTGACTTGATTGTTTGTGTTACAGGGACTTGATTGTTTGTGTTACAGGGACTTGTTGTTTGTGTTACAGTGACTTGATTGTGTGTTACAGTTACTTGATATTTGTGTTACAGTGACTTGTTGTTTGTGTTACAGTGACTTGATTGTTTGTTTTACAGTGACTTGATATTTTGTGTTACAGTGACTTGATTGTTAGTGTTACAGTGACTTGATATTTGTGTTACAGTGACTTGATATTTTGTGTTACAGTGACTTGATATTTGTGTTACAGTGACTTGATTGTTTGTGTTACAGTGACTTGTTGTTTGTGTTACAGTGACTTGATTGTTTGTGCTACAGTGACTTGATTGTTTGTGTTACAGGGACTTGATTGTTTGTGTTACAGGGACGTGTTGTTTGTGTTACAGTGACTTGCTTGTTTGTGTTACAGTGACTTGATATTTGTGTTACAGTGACTTGATTGTTTGTGTTACAGTGACTTGTTGTTTGTGTTACAGTGATTTGGTTGTTTGTGTTACAGTGATTTCGTTGTTTGTTTTACAGTGATTTGATTGTTTGTGTTACAGTGACTTGATTGTTTGTGTTACAGGGACTTGATTGTTTGTGTTACAGTGATTTGGTTGTGTGTGTTACAGTGACTTGATTGTTTGTGTTACAGTGAGTTGATTGTTTGTGTTACAGTGACTTGTTGTTTGTGTTACAGGGACTTGACTGTTTGTGTTACAGGGACTTGATTGTTTGTGTTACAGGGACTTGATTGTGAGTGTTACAGTGACTTGATATTTGTGTTACAGGGACTTGTTGTTTGTGTTACAGTGATTTGGTTGTTTGTGTTACAGTGATTTGGTTGTGTGTGTTACAGTGATTTGATTGTTTGTGTTACAGTGACTTGATTGTTTGTGTTACAGGGACTTGATTGTTTGTGTTATAGTGATTTGGTTGTGTGTGTTACAGTGACTTGATTGTTTGTGTTACAGTGACTTGATTGTTTGTGTTACAGGGACTTGATTGTTTGTGTTACAGTGATTTGGTTGTGTGTGTTACAGTGACTTGATTGTTTGTGTTACAGTGACTTGATTGTTTATGTTACAGTGAATTGTTGTTTGTGTTACAGGGACTTGTTGTTTGTGTTACAGGGACTTGATTGTTTGTGTTACAGTGACGTGATTGTTTGTGTTACAGTGACTTGTTGTTTGTGTTACAGGGACTTGTTGTTTGTGTTACAGGGACTTGTTGTTTGTGTTACAGTGACTTGATTGTTTGTGTTACAGGGACGTGATTGTTTGTGTTACAGTGACTTGTTGTTTGTGTTACAGGGACTTGTTGTGTGTGTTACAGGGACTTGTTGTTTGTGTTACAGTGACTTGATTGTTTGTGTTACAGTGACTTGATATTTGTTTTACAGGGACTTGTTGTTTGTGTTACAGTGACTTGATATTTGTGTTACAGGGACTTGTTGTTTGTGTTACAGTGACTTGATTGTGTGTGTTACAGTGACTTGATATTTGTGTTACAGTGACTTGATTGTGTGTGTTACAGTGACTTGATATTTGTGTTACAGTGACTTGTTGTTTGTGTTAAAGTGACTTGATTGTTTGTGTTACAGTGACTTGATTGTTTGTGTTACAGTGACTTGATATTTGTGTTACAGTGACTTGATATTTTGTGTTACAGTGACTTGATATTTGTGTTACAGTGACTTGATTGTTTGTGTTACAGTGACTTGATATTTGTGGTACAGTGACTTGATATTTTGTGTTACAGTGACTTGATATTTGTGTTACAGTGACTTGATTGTTTGTGTTACAGTGACTTGTTGTTTGTGTTACAGTGACTTGATTGTTTGTGCTACAGTGACTTCATATTTCTGTTACAGTGACTTGATTGTTTGTGTTACAGGGACTTGATTGTTTGTGTTACAGGGACGTGTTGTTTGTGTTACAGTGACTTGCTTGTTTGTGTTACAGTGACTTGATATTTGTGTTACAGTGACTTGATTGTGTATCTTACAGCGACTTGATTGTTTGTGTAAAAGTGACTTGTTGTTTGTGTTACAGTGACTTGATTGTTTGTGTTACAGTGATTTGGTTGTTTGTGTTACAGTGATTTGGTTGTTTGTTTTACAGTGATTTGATTGTTTGTGTTACAGGGACTTGACTGTTTGTGTTACAGGGACTTGATTGTTTGTGTTACAGGGACTTGATTGTGAGTGTTACAGTGACTTGATATTTGTGTTACAGGGACTTGTTGTTTGTGTTACAGTGATTTGGTTGTGTGTGTTACAGTGATTTGATTGTTTGTGTTACAGTGACTTGATTGTTTGTGTTACAGTGACTTGATTGTTTGTGTTACAGTGATTTGGTTGTGTGTGTTACAGTGACTTGATTGTTTGTGTTACAGTGACTTGATTGTTTGTGTTACAGGGACTTGATTGTTTGTGTTACAGTGATTTGGTTGTGTGTGTTACAGTGACTTGATTGTTTGTGTTACAGTGACTTGATTGTTTGTGTTACAGTGACTTGTTGTTTGTGTTACAGGGACTTGACTGTTTGTGTTACAGGGACTTGATTGTTTGTGTTACAGGGACTTGATTGTGAGTGTTACAGTGACTTGATATTTGTGTTACAGTGACTTGATTGTTTGTGTTACAGTGACTTGTTGTTTGTGTTACAGTGATTTGGTTGTGTGTGTTACAGTGATTTGATTGTTTGTGTTACAGTGACTTGATTGTTTGTGTTACAGTGACTTGATTGTTTGTGTTACAGTGATTTGGTTGTGTGCGTTACAGTGACTTGATTGTTTGTGTTACAGTGACTTGATTGTTTGTGTTACAGTGACTTGTTGTTTGTGTTACAGGGACTTGATTGTTTGTGTTACAGGGACTTGATTGTTTGTGTTACAGGGACTTGATTGTGAGTGTTACAGTGACTTGATATTTGTGTTACAGGGACTTGTTGTTTGTGTTTCAGGGACTTGATTATTTGTGTTACAGTGATTTGATTGTTTGTGTTACAGTGACTTGATATTTGTGTTACAGGGACTTGTTGTTTGTGTTACTGTGACTTGATTGTGTGTGTTACAGTGACTTGATATTTGTGTTACATTGACTTGATTATTTGTGTTACAGGGACTTGATTGTGTGTGTTAGAGTGACTTGATTGCTTGTGTTACAGTGACTTGATTGTTTATGTTAGAGGGACTTGATTGTTTGTGTTACAGTGACTTGATTGTGTGTGTTACAGTGATTTGATTGTTTGTGTTACAGGGACTTGATTGTTTGTGTTACAGGGACTTGATTGTTTGTGTAACAGTGATTTGATAGTTTGTGTTAAAGGGACTTGATTGTTTGTGTTACAGGGACTTGATTGTTTGTGTTACAGTGATTTGATTGTTTGTGTTACAGGGACTTGATTGCTTGTGTTACAGTGACCTGATTGTTTGTGTTACAGTGACTTGATATTTGTGTTACAGTGACTTGATTGTTTGTGCTACAGGGACTTGATTGTTTGTGTTACAGGGACTTGTTGTTTGTGTAACAGTGATTTGGTTGTTTGTGTTACAGTGATTTGGTTGTTTGTTTTACAGTGATTTGGTTGTGTGTGTTACAGTGATTTGATTGTTTGTGTTACAGAGACTTGATTGTTTGTGTTACAGTGACTTGATTGGTTGTGTTACAGTGATTTGGTTGTGTTTGTTACAGTGACTTGATTGTTTGTGCTACAGTGACTTGATTGTTTGTGTTACAGTGACTTGTTGTTTGTGTTACAGGGACTTGATTGTTTGTGTTACAGGGACTTGATTGTTTGTGTTACAGGGACTTGATTGTGAGTGTTACAGTGACTTGATATTTGTGTTACAGGGACTTGTTGTTTGTGTTACAGGGACTTGATTATTTGTGTTACAGTGACTTGTTGTTTGTGTTACAGTGACTTGATTGTTTGTGTTACAGTGACTTGATATTTGTGTTACAGGGACTTGTTGTTTGTGTTACAGGGACTTTATTGTTTGTGTTACAGTGACGTGATTGTTTGTGTTACAGTGACTTGTTGTTTGTGTTACAGGGACTTGTTGTTTGTGTTACAGGGACTTGTTGTTTGTGTTACAGTGACTTGATTGTTTGTGTTACAGTGACGTGATTGTTTGTGTTACAGTGACTTGTTGTTTGTGTTACAGGGACTTGTTGTTTGTGTTACAGGGACTTGTTGTTTGTGTTACAGTGACTTGATTGTTTGTGTTACAGTGACTTGATATTTGTGTTACAGGGACTTGTTGTTTGTGTTACAATGACTTGATTGTGTGTGTTACAGTGACTTGATATTTGTGTTACAGTGACTTGATTGTGTGTGTTACAGTGACTTGATATTTGTGTTACAGTGACTTGTTGTTTGTGTTAAAGTGACTTGATTGTTTGTGTTACAGGGACGATTGTTTGTGTTACAGTGACTTGTTGTTTGTGTTACAGGGACTTGATTATTTGTGTTACAGTGACTTGATTGTTTGTGTTACAGGGACTTGTTGTTTGTGTTACAGGGACTTGATTGTGTGTGTTACAGTGACTTGATATTTG
The DNA here is from genome assembly GCF_963676685.1 of Mytilus edulis. NCBI lineage: Eukaryota > Metazoa > Mollusca > Bivalvia > Mytilida > Mytilidae > Mytilus > Mytilus edulis. The sequence goes on along the minus strand of NC_092353.1, from coordinate 83,140,803 downwards.
TGTTACAGTGACTTGATTGTGTGTGTTACAGTGACTTGATTGTTTGTGTTACAGGGACTTGATTGTGAGTGTTACAGTGATTTGTTTTTGTGTTACAGGGACTTGATTGTGAGTGTTACAGTGACTTGATTGTTTGTGTTACAGGGACTTGATTGTGAGTGTTACAGTGACTTGTTGTTTGTGTTACAGGAATTTGATTGTAAGTGTTGATGAACACCTATTGCAGTTTATTTAAAATTCTGACATGACTGCGTGTTTGATTCAATGAAATTGTTAAATTGGTCATACATTTAACCAACTTATGTAGGACACCCGTCAAATGAAAGAGCAAAGTGATACAATAAAGCATACTTCAGATTTTAATTCCACTAAGTAGCCGTTATGAAAAATTTGCAAAAAATGTCTATTTTATGTTATTGGAAGGAGTTATTTAAAAGGTGAGAGTATTTTATTTTTAAACTGATAAAAACAGTTCTATTTTGAGGTTTTGAATTATTTCTTCTAAAATGTTGTTTTCTATAGGCTTTTACGAAGTTTTAAAGGGAGATTAGACCAATTATATATAAAAAAAAAACTATATATATAAAGTTATCTCCCTAATGAAACTTGTTGACAACATATCTTAACTGATCATGAACATATATTGTACTGAAAATTGCATGTTTAGATTCAAACTGATGTCTGATTCTTACAAAATATAGAAGACGTTTTTAAAAGGAATAGTATGAACATTTACACTTTAATTGGACATGTTTATAGCAATATCAATATATAGGCTTTCTGCAATTGAATTTTTTCTTTAGTTGCTTTGTCATTAATCAAACATTGATTGTTCAGGTTTGTATCGGTTCAAATTTTATAATACTGTATACTTTTTATAGGGATTTGCTTATTGTTGAACGTCCACATACAGTAATCTATTGTTCCTTAGATCTGCGTCAGTATGGACCCTGGTAGATAGTTGTCTCAACGGTATTCCCGTATGTTTATATACATGCAAATTGGTAATCAGTTGTCCGATTATCTAAAAGATATTTTGCCTCCCCCATTTTATTCATAAATTTCCCAGCTAAAATCTGTGAAATAGCCAAACGGTAACAAATCCATTTATCAAGGCCCATACTACATCTAGGCTCTGAAACAATGTAAATATAGCTTTACAATATCTAAATTCTATACATACCTTTATCAGAGGGTTTCCAAAAAAATTATGATTTTTTTTTTACTTTTTTTCAATTTTGGAAGGTTTTCTGTTTATTGTAAGCTGTTGTTTGAGATATAAATGTGATTTTAAATATTTCTACTTTGTACTTATAATACATATTGCTTGTCTTGAGTGGTTTTCAATATTTCCAGTTTTTTAGTACAATTTATAAAATATTCCGCCTTCCTGTTTTCGTTGATATCAATGATACAAATCTAAGTTTTAAATTCAAATTAATAATTGCTGGTCACCAAATTTGTTAGTTTCCGTTTACAGTTATGTTTGTATTGTTTAAGATAGATTCAAGATTGAAACTTTCCGGTTTCCTATTTTCTGAGATGTAATGATAAAATCTTTGTTTTGTCTAAACATATTTTCCCCTGTCATGAACTTTTGCGAGTTTCCTTATGCATTCATGGTTATGATGTTTGAAATAAAGTTATTGTAATAGACAGTTGTTCCATTATATGATAAATCTGAAATATACCAAGTTTCATCGAATGTTTTTTAATTAAAAACAATGATTAGAGACTTTCACTTTTGAATTTTTCTCGATATTTTAGTTCTTTTACTTTCTTTTACTATCCTTAGCACATATACTTTCTGTAGCAATTTCAGTTATGTCTTAGCTTTTTCTGCATAGATAAACCTGCCTTAAAGCCCCGATCATCGATTTAAATCTTTTAAAAATCTAGTTAATCGGTAACATTCGGTAATCATATTAAACCTCCCTATTTGCTGGTGGATAGTTGTCTGATCGGTAATGATACCAAATCTCATTTTTTCTGGTAGATATTTGTCTCATCGGCAATCATACCAAATCGTCCTATTTTCTGGTGGGTAGTTGTCTCAATGGTAATCATACTAAATCTCCTTTTTTCTGGCATATAGTAGTCTGTTCTGTAATAATACCAAATCTCCTTTTTTTCGGGTGGATAGTTGTTTGATCGGTATTCATACCACATCTCCAAATTTCTGGTGAATTGTTGTCTCATCGATAATCATACCAAATCTCCTTATTTTCTGGTGGATTTTTGTCTCATAGATAATCATACCAAATGTACTTATTTTCAGGTGGATAGTTGTCTTATCGATAATCATACCAAATTTCCTTATTTTCTGGTCGATAGTTGTCTCATTGGTAATCAAACCAACTCTCATTAATTCTGGTGGATATTTGTATCATCACTTATCATTTCAAATCTCCTTATTTTCAGGTGGATAGTAGTTGTATTGAAAATTATACCAAATCTTCTTATTTTCTGTTGGATAGTTGTCTCATCTGTAGTCATACCAAATTCTCCTTATTTTCTGTTGGATAGTTGTCTCATCTGTAGTCATACCAAATCTCCTTATTTTTTGGTCGATAGTTGGCTCATTAATAATCAAACCAATTCGTTTGTTTTTCTAGTGGATAGTTGTCTCATTGGTAATATACCAAACCTCCTAATTTTCTGGTAGATAGTTGTCTCATCGGTAATCATACCAAATCTCCTTGTTTTTTGGTTGATAGTTATCACATCAGTACTCATACCAAGCCTCCTTATTTTCTGGTGGATGGTTGTCTCATCGGTAATCATACCAACTCTCTTCATTTTCTGGTGGATAGTTGTTTCATTGGTTATCCTACAAAGTTTCCTTTTTCTGGTGGATAGTTATCTTATCGGTAATCATACCAACTCTCTTCATTTTCTGGTGGATAGTTGTTTCATTGGTTATCCTACAAAGTTTCCTTTTTCTGGTGGAAAGTTGTCTCTTCGGAAATCATACCATATCTCTTGAATTTCTAGTGGATAGTTTAGGTAGTAAACCAAATCTTCTTATTTTCTGGTCGAAATTGTCTCATTGGTAATCAGATCAAATCTCATCAATTCTGGTGGATAGTTGTATCATCCCTAATCATTTCAAATTTCCTTATTTTCAGGTGGATTGTTGTCTTATTGAAAACTTTATCAAATCTCCTTTTTGTTGGATAGATGTCTCACCTGTAATCATACCACAATCTCCTTATTTTCTGTTGGATGGTTGTTTGATCGATAACCTTGCCAAATCTTCTTATTTTCTGGTGGATAGTTATCACATCGGTACTCATACCAAGTCTCCCTATTTTCTGGTGGATAGTTGTCTCATCAGTACTCATACCAAGTCTCCTTATTTTTGGGGTAATAATTGTTTCGTCGGTAATTATACCAAATCTCCTTATTTTCTGGTGGATAGTTTTCTCATCGGTAATCAGACCAAATCTCCTTATTTTCTGGTGGACAGTTGTCATATCAGTACTCATACCAAGTCTCCTTATTTTCTGTTGGATAGTTTTCTCAAAAGTAATCATACCAGATCTCCTTTTTTTCAGGCGGAATGTTGTCTTATATATTGTCATACCAAATCTTCTTACTTTTTGGTGGAAAGTTGTCTTATCATATCTAATCTCCTTATTTTCTGGGTAATAATTGTTTCATCGGTAATCATACCAACTCTCCTGATTTTCTGGTGGATAGTTGTCTCATCGGTAATAAGATCAACTCTCATTAATTCTGGTGGATAGTTGTATCATCGCTAATCAGACCAAATCTCCTTATTTTCTGGTGGACAGTTGTCACATCAGTAATCATACCAAGTCTCCTTATTTTCTGTTTGATTGTTTTCTCAAAAGTAATCATACCAGATCTCCTTTTTTTCAGGCGGAATGTTGTCTTATGTATTGTCATACCAAATCTTCTTACTTTTTGGTGGAAAGTTGTCTTATCATATCTAATCTCCTTATTTTCTGGGTAATAATTGTTTCATCGGTAATCATACCAACTCTCCTGATTTTCTGGTGGATAGTTGTCTCATCGGTAATAAGATCAACTCTCATTAATTCTGGTGGATAGTTGTATCATCGCTAATCATTTCCAATTTCCTTATTTTCTGGTGGATGATTGTATAATCGATAACCTTCCAAATCTTCTTTTTTTCTGGTAGATAGTTGTCTCATCGGTAATCATACCAAATCTCCTTATTTTCTGGTGGATTTTTGTCTCATAGATAATCATACCAAATTTACTTATTTTCAGGTGGATAGTTGTCTAATAGGTAGTCGTACCAAATCTCATTATTTTCTGTTGGATAGTTGTCTCATCCGAAATAATACCAAATTCTCCTTATTTTCTAGGTGATGATTATCTGATTGATAATCATACCAAATCTTCTTATTTTCTGGTCGATAGTTGTCTCATTGGTAATCAAACCAACTCTCATTAATTCTGGTGAATAGTTGTATCATCGCTAATCATTTCAAATCTCCTTATTTCCAGGTGGATTGTTGACTTATTGAAAACTATACCAAATCACCATATTTCCTGTTTGATAGTTGTCTCGTCGGAAATCATACCATATCTCTTGAATTTCTGGTGGATAGCTGTCTCATAGGTAGTATACCAAAATCTCCTGATTTTCTGGTGGATAGTTGTCACATCGGTACTCATAACAAGTCTCCTTATTTTCTGTTGGATAATTGTCTCATAGGTAATCACACCAGCTGTCCTGTTTTTCTGATGGGTAGTTTTCTCATCGGTAATCTTACCAAATCTCCTTATTTTCTGGTTGATAGTTGTCTTATCGATGATCATACCAAATCTCCTAATTTTGAGGGTAATAATTGTCTCATCGGTAATCATACCAGCTGTCCTGATTTTCTGATGGGTAGTTTTCTCATCGGTAATCATACCAAATCTCCTTATTTGTCTGGTCGATAGTTGTCTCATTGGTAATCAAACCAACTCTAATTAATTCTGGTGGATAGTTGTATCATCGCTAATCATTTCAAATCTCCTTATTTTCAGGGGGATTGTTGACTTATTGAAAACTATACTAAATCACTTTATTTCCTGTTGGATAGTTGTCTCAACTGTAATCATACCAAAATCTTTTTTTTTTCTTGTAAATGGTTGTCTAATCGATAATCATACCAAATCTCCTTATTATCTGGTCGATAGTTGTCTCATTTATAGTTAAACCAAATCACTTTAATTTCTCGTGGATAGTTGTCACATACCAAATTTCCATATTTTCTGATGGATAGTTATCACATCAGTACTCATACCAAGTCTCCTTATTTTCTGGTGGATAGTTGTCTCATCGGCAATCATACCAAATCTCCTTATTTTCTGGTTGATAGTTGTTTTATCGATAATCATTTCAAATGTGCTTATTTTTATGTGGATTGTTGTCTTATTGGTAATATACCAAATCTCCTTATTTATACTAAGTTTCCTTTTTCTGATGGATAGTTGTGTCATCGGAAAGCATACCAAATCTCTTTAATTTCTGGTGGATAGTTGTCTCATCGGTAGTTTACTAAATCTCCGTATTTTCTGGTAGATAGTTGTCTCATCGGTAATCATATAATATCTCCTTATTTTCTGGTGAATAGTTGTCACATCTGTACTCATACTAGGTCTCCTTATTTTCTTGTGGATTGTTGTCTGATCAGTAATCATACCAAATCTCCTAATTTTCTGGTCAATAGTTGTCTGATCAGTTATCATACCATATTTTCTTATTTTCATAAACATGTGCATCATGCATCAGTGTCCCGATTATCTTGTAAATAATATGCCACCGTTTGTCTCTGATTTAACCATATAATCTGTGCAATAGCCAATTATAACTGTCCCTACTACTCATAAGCTACCGAAACAATGTAAAAATATCTATAATACAATGTATATGCAAGTTTAATCAATTCCTTTATCATAGGTTTGAACAAAATCATGATATTCAATCTAATTTTTTTCCGTTTTGTATGATTTTTATTAAACGAATCATTTAACTAAAATATACAATTATTTGACTTCAAATATTTCTACTTTTACAGAATACATTATTAATATTGTTTATCAGCAGTGATTTTACAATTGACACACTTTTCGGTTTCCTTATTTTCCCCTTGATTTCAATATACAAATCTTAGTTTTAAAACTCAGATTACTTATTTTGGGTCGTGAATTGTGTTATTTTCCTCATACAGTTATGTTGCTATTGTTTCAAGTAGAGTTACAATTGAAAAATTTCCCAGTTTCCGTTTTTCTGAGATTTGATGACAAAATCTTAGTTTTTGTCTAAAAATACTTTTTCCGGTCATGAACATATGTCAGTTTCCTTATTTACTTATCATGCTTATGTTTTTGATGTTTAAAATAAAGTTTTATTGTAACAAACATGTTGTTCCACATTTAACTCTGTAGACTTTTGTTATATCAAAGAAGATGTAATCCTTCACATACAAACTTTCTGTTGCAATTTTAGTTAAGTCTAAGCCTTTTCCTCGTAGATTAACTGGAATATAAGCCACCGGCCATCGGTTTAAAAAAAGGACAAGGGATAACATCAGCAAAAGTACTTGTTTAAAAACGAAAACTCTTTAATAGAGTGTGGTGTTTTAAAACAAATGTAATTATGAAATAGTATGTCTAATGTGGTGTCAATAATTGTACGGATATAAGTGCGGTTTTCTTATATGAATGAAATGTATATGTCATCATAATTTGCATTTTTCATTTGCTTGAAATATGAAAATAAGGAGATGTGGTATATTTGAAAATGAGACAACTATCCAACAAGGTTCTAATAAAGTAGATGTAACAGTTATAGGCAGCTGTGCACGCCTGACTTAAATAAAAGCATACTATATCATCCACGACTCACTTCATACTTACTGTATGAAATGGATAAAACGGGAAAAAGCTGACAAAAAATCTTTGGACTCTTTTTTTAATTCAGTATTGAAGATAGTTGATATACGTATTCAACATTTTAAAGAACATTTTACTATAAACAATAACCACAATAAACCTTTTTCTCGTATCAAACATAAACTAAAAGAACTAGCCAAGGAATTTGTTTTTGTCCCGGCAGATAAAGCTGCTAATAATATTATTATTGTTTGACGTAAATTTTACATTGAGGTTCTGAAAAAGGAAATCACCAATTCACCAACATTCCAACTGACTCCATTTTCAGAAAACGAAATCTGTAACAAACATAAACTTTTAGCCACCGCTTTACAAGCAGAGCCAAATACAATGAAAGTCCCAAATATGTATTGGCTTCCGAAGCTACACAAAACCCCTTACAAATATAGATTTATTTCGTCTTCAAGCCATTGTTCAACTACTAAATTGTCTATTCTTCTTACCAGCACACTTGGTACAATTAAAAACCTGATAATAAATTGTTCAAATAAGGCCTTCGAAAATAGTGGAATAAATTACTTTTGGAGTGTCAAGAACTCGTTGGAAGTACTTGATAAATTGCATGCTTATATTGGTGATTTTGAATCTGTTCAAAGTTTTGATTTTTCTACCCTGTATACCACATTGCCTCACATTCTCATTAAGAAAAATTCATACACCTAATTAAATGGGCATTCAAAAAATCAGAATGTGAATATATATGTTCAAAATCTTTTATCGGAATTCCAATGGGGACTAACTGTGTACCACTTATTGCGGACCTGTTTTTGTATTGTTATGAGTTACAATTTATGACAAAAATAAGCAAAGACCCATCGAAACAACATCTGATAAACAAATTTAATAATACTTTTAGATATTTGGATGATATTTTGGCTCTCAATAATGACGACTTCAGTATGTATGTTAATGAAATTTACCCTGTTGAACTTACTTTAAATAAAGCTAATACTAACAATGACCACTGCCCTTTTCTCGATCTTGATATCTATATCACTAATGGAAAGCTGAATACTAAAATTTATGATAAAAGGGATGATTTTTCATTTCCTATCGTTAATTATCCGTTTTTAGATGGTGACGTTCCCTTGTCACCATCTTACGGTGTTTATATATCTCAACTTGTACGATTCGCTCGTGTATGTAACAATGTTTTAGATTTTAACGAGAGAAATTTATGTATTACTGAAAAATTATTACACCATGGTTTTCGATATCACAAACTAGTCAAAACTTTTACTAAATTTTATCATCGGTATAAAGATATCATTCGTAAATATAGCTCAACATGCAGACTTTTAATACGTTCAGGTATTTCACATCCAATTTTTTATGGTAATATTCTTTATAAAGCACAAAGGTGTCAGTATTCACCTCAGAAACTTACAAAACCTTTGAATAGACTTATTAAGAAGGGATATAATTACGATACTGTTGTCAAGTCATTAAAGATTGCATATTTTGGCGTTAATATTGAGTCACTGATAAGGTCTTTGCATCGGAACTAAACACATTATTTTTTTTAAAAACAGTTGTTGGCATGACACGGGTTATGTTCTTCTCATATATGTTATGATGGTATGATACTAAACCCCTAACGGGAAGGATTGTGCCTGATGTTCATATGATGAAATCATAATCTTTCAGTCAGTTTAATTGAAGTCTGGAGCTGGCATGTCAGTTAACTGCTAGTAGTCTGTTGTTATTTATGTATTATTGTCATTTTGTTTATTTTCTTTGGTTACATCTTCTGACATCAGACTCGGATTTCTCTTGAACTGAATTTTAATGTGCGTATTGTTATGCGTTTACTTTACTACATTGGTTAGAGGTATAGGGGGAGGGTTGAGATCTCACAAACATGTTTAACCCCGCCGCATTTTTGCGCCTGTCCCAAATCAGGAGCCTCTGGCCTTTGTTAGTCTTGTATTATTTTAATTTTAGTTTCTTGTGTACAATTTGGAAATTAGTATGGCGTTCATTATCACTGGACTAGTATGTATTTGTTTAGGGGCCAGCTGAAGGACGCCTCCGGGTGCGGGAATTTCTCGCTACATTGAAGACCTGTTGGTGACCCTCTGCTGTTGTTGTTTATTTGGTCGGGTTGTTGTCTCTTTGACACATTCCCCATTTCCATTCTCAATTTTATGTCTTATGTCTGATTCCAATGCCACCATGCTGTCTATTGTATATCTACAAAGACTCCATACTGTCACATTTCTGAGTACAATGTTACCTGGCTGTCCCATGTCTGACTCCAATGATCATTATATTGCATGCCTCATTCCAATAACTTCATAATGCCCCATGATAATGTATATCCCAATAACACTATGCTGTGTAATGCCTGACTTCAATGATTCCATGCTGTCCAATTTCTGACTTTAATGACACCATGATGTCCAATGTCTTACTTCAATGTCTCCAGCTATTTCATGACTGACTACAATCCTAACATGATTTTCAAAACTGATTCCAAAGATTTCATACTCATAGACTTCATAGTCATGTCTGACTTAAATGACACCATACTGTCACATGTCTTATTCCAATGACACAATGCTCTCCGATGCCTTTCTCATATACCCAAATCCTGATTGCGATGTTTTCATACTGTATCATGTCTGATTTCAATAAAACAATGCTACCCTATGCCTGACTCACAAACCAGTATAATGTCCCATGTCTGGTTCTAATGCCGCATGTCTGTCTCATGTCTGACTTTAATGACTACATACTGTCCCATGTCTGATTCCAATGACACAATGATATCCAATGTCTGGCTTCCATACTGACTAATTTTTGACTCCATTGACACTATGCTGTCCCTTACTCCAATTACTCCATGCTGTCTTATAACATTCTCCAATGAAACAATGATGTCCTATGTCTGACTTTAATGACTCCATACTGTCACCTTTCTGACTCCAATGACACCATGCTGTCGAATGTTTTATTCCATTAACTCCGAGCTACCCCATGTCTGACTACGTACAATCCTATCATGCTGTCCCAAACCTGATTCGTATGATTTCATTCTGTTTCACGCCTGACTTAAATAAAAGCATGTTGTCTCATGTATGATTCCAATGCCACTATGTTGTCCAATATCTGACTACAACGACTCTATTTTGTCACATTTTTGAGAACCATGATACCTTGTTGGCCAATGTCTGACTACAATAACACCATTATATTTCATGGCAAACTCCAACGACTCCATACTGCACCATGATTTTTTCCGAATGACATTGTGCCGTCCCATATCTGACTCCAATGACGACATGATGTCAAATATCTTACTTCAATGACTGGAGCTATCCAATGTCTAACTACAATCAAATCGTTCTATCCCAAACCTGATTCCAATGATGTCATGCAGTCTCATGCTTGACTTCAATGACTCCATGCTGTTCAATTTATGACTCCAATGACTCCATGCTGTTCAATTTCTGACTCCAATGACAACACGATGTCCAGTGTTTTACTTCAATGACTTCAGCTATTCCATGTCTGACTACAATCCAATCCTGCTTTTTCAAAACTGATTCCAAAGATTTCATACTGTTTCATGCCTGACTTTAATGACACCATGCTGTCCCATGTCTTCTTCGAATGAAGCAATGCTATCCGAATCTTGACTCAAATACCGCCAGGTTTTTCCATGTCTGACTAGAATGTCACAATTCTGTTAATTTCTGACTCCAGTGATACAATTATTTTTAATGTCTTACTCCAAAAACTCTATACTGCCACATGATATTTCCCAATAACACTGTGATGTCCCATGTCTGTCTGCAATGAATTCATACTATCCTTATTTCTGACTCCAATAACACCATGATGTTAATGTCTTACTTAAATGCCTCCAGCTATACCATGTCAGACGAAAACTCAATAATGATTTTCTTTATCTTATTCCAATGATTTCGTACTGTATCATGTCTGACTTCAATGACTCCATACTGTCACATTCTGACTCCAATGATACCATGATGTCAATGTTTTACTTCAATGACTTCAGTTATTCCATGCGTGACTACAAGCCCATCATGCTGTACCAAATCTGATTTCCCTACTGTCTCAAGCCTGACTTCAAAGAATCCATACTACCCCATGTTATTCCTCAACAACACTGTGCTGTCCCATATCTGACTTCAATGAATCAATACTGTCCAATATCTGACTTCAATGACACCATAATGTCAATTTCTTATTCTAATGATTCAAGTTATTCCATGCACGACTACAATTCCATCATGGTGTCCAAAATCGGATCTCCCTACTGTGTGAAGAATGACTTCAATGACACCATGCTGTCCCATGTCTTATTCCAATGACATCATGTTATGGGATTCCTGACTTTGATACCACCTTACTGTCCCATTTCTGCCTTTATTGACTCCAGTCTGTCCCATTTCTAACTTTCATGACACCATTCTGTCCCATGTGTGACTCTAATGACACCATTATATGTCATTCCTTACTTAAATGAGTACATGCTGTCTATTCCTGACTTTTATAAAATTATACTATCTCATGTCTGACTTTAATGACTACATACTGTCCCATTTCTGACTCCAATTACACCATGCTCTCCAATGGCTTACTCCAGTGATGCAATTCCTGACCAAATCCTATCAAGCTATCCAAAACTGGATTGCAATGATTTCATACTGTCTCAACCTGACTTTAACGACGCCATGCTTACCCATGTCTTATTAATGTTACAAGTATAGCCGATGCCTGATATTACAATGTGTTTTTATAATATTCCCAAATGACTTTATGCTGTCCAATTTTGACTCTAATGACACTATGGTGTCCAATGTTTTACTCCAATGACTCCAGGCTTTAATATGCCTAACTAAAATAGCATGCTTTCCCAAGACTGATTGCAACGAGTTCATCCTGTCTCATGTCTGACTTCAATGACACCATGAAGTCCCGTGTCTGACTCAAATTACGGCATTCTATTTTATCCTTTATTTCAATGATTCCTTGCTGTTCCACGACTGTCTCAAATGACACCATATTGTTTTTTGTCTGACTTCAATGACTCCATACTGTGCAATTCCTGACTCCAATGACACCATACTGTCCATTGTCTTAATCTAATGAAACCATTAAATCCCATGGCAGCCTCAAATGGCACTATGCTGTCCCATGTCTGACTATAATGTCTTATGTATGCCTCAAATGACACCATGCTGTCCAACATCCTACTCCAATGACTCCATGCTATCCCATGCCTGACCATAATGATATCATGCTGTCCCAAACCTGATTCAATTGATTTCAGACTTTAATAAAAGCATAGTGTCCAGTATCTAATTCCAATTCCACCATGCTTATCCATTTCTGACTACAATGACACCGTGCTGTTCCTTGTTTGACTCCAATTACACAAGTATATTGCATGCCTTACTCCAATGACTACATACTGCCCAAAGATATTTCGTCTTACTTCAATGACTCAATACTGTCCCATTTCTGACTCCAATGACACAATTATGTCAATGTCACTCCAATGACTCCATTCTATCCGATACCTGGTTACGTATATAATGCTGTCGAAAACCTGATTCCTAAGATTGTATACTGTATCATGCCTGACTTCAATTTAAACCATGCAGTCCAATGTCAGATTCAATAACACCATGTTATCCCATGACTGACATCATTGCCACTATGCTGTCCCATATCGCCTGATTCTTATGGTGCTGTGCTATTTCATACCTGATTTTCATACCACCATGCTGTCCCAGGTCTGACTTCAATGACTCCAAACTGTCCAGTGTCTGACTCCAATGACACCTTGATATCCCATGTCTGATTTTCAATACCTCTGTGCTGTTAAATGGTTGATTCCAATGACAACCATGCTGTCCCATGTCTGACTCGAATGACACCTTGCTGTCATATGTCTGGCTGCCTGCAAGGACATCATGCTGTCGCATTTCTGAATTCAATGACACAATGCTATCCTAAGTCTGATAATAATCGCTACATCCTGTTTCATGTCTGATTCGATGCTGCCCAGTGATGTATGATTCCAATTACACAATGCTGTCAAATGCCTGACTCTTATGACACAATGCTGTTCCATGTCTGACTCCAGTGACTCCATGCTGTTCTATATCTGACTTCATGCTGCTATCATTTTAGACTCAAATAACACAATGTTGTCCAATGTATGACTCTAACGACACAGTGCTTTCCCATGTCTGACTTCAACGACTCTTTTTTGTTCCATGTCTGACTCTGATGGTACTCTGCTGTCCCAAGTCTGACTCTAATGACTCCCTACTGTCTCATATGTAAAACATAGACAGTATTTGAATTTTCTAACAAATGTTGTATCATAGCATCCTATATTCATATTTATCAAGAAACTCATTTCTAAATTCATTTGTTGGTATAATCACCAAAGCATTGTGTATCCTCTGTTTATTCATTTCCTACTCAGAACACATGTTAGCAACATTAAGACAAGTCAGACAATGCACAGTTTATTATCCTTAAAGAAGTGACTGTACCAAGCAAAGAATATGCTAGTTGTTATATTGTGTTTCTTTTGTGTCATTTGTTTCCTTTTATAGTTAAGTGTGAATTCACATTATTATAAGTCGTTGCACGGTACTTTCTATCCCCAATTCATGTATTTAGTTTTGATGTGATATTTTTTATTTTCATCGGATTTTGTCTAATGCTTAGTTCGTTTCTGTGTGTGTTAAATTTGAATGTTGTGTCGTCATTCTCTTGTATTTAATGCGTTTCCCTCGGCTTTGGTTTGTGACCCAGTTTCTTTCGATTTATGAGTTTTGAACATTGGTATACTACTGTTGCCTTTATTTATAAGTTAAATGATCTGTGTCTCATTGTCAATGCTACAACATCTTCTTATTTATTTAAAAGAAGCTCCTGACTAGGCACAAAAACCTGAATAGTTATTTTAACATGTACTGTTAAAAACTGGTATGTTTGCATTGATGTTGCCATACGAAGACATCATTTTTGTAGTGCAAATCATAGAAAGTCTAGTAAGAAAAAAACTTTTATTTTCATATATGTTTTGGAACATTTGTTTCGCCTTTTTTTTTCAAAAGTAAACATATAGAATTTGATTCATCAATTCTCTCATAAGATGGTTACAGATATACGCTCTACAGAAGACTTTTGTACAAAAGTGATGTGAATTTCTTAATCATCTCTTAAAAAAAAAGATATAAAGTATATATTTGACGTGAATAACTAAATGTACAGAGAATAACGTTCATAAAAATTATCATTTAAGAGTACAACATGTGGCATAGATGATTTGTTGTATTAATAGTTTTGTTAGTTCAATATGCACTCCTCATTGTGAAAACAATGTGTTCCGTAACAAAGTGTTTTATGTACAGTAAACAATCACAGCCGGACCACCATTCAGCAACAAAAGTCAAATCTGTAATAATGTAGAATAAACATCAAACAAGTATGTAATCAAATATATACTTCTCAGTAACAATGACATAAACTGTCATTTAAAATTTACTTTACACTACATTTCTAATCAAATACAGGTTGAAAACACAAAGAAGCTGGCTCTCCGTAGAAAGGAAATTTAAATACTTAACATGCTTAAGGGCAGACAAATCAAATAAAACATTTCAAATGAAAAAAAAATATCAATTACATCATCTTTTAACACATGTTATTAATTGACAATATGAATCAAGTCTGTCTTACATTTAACATGTTTAAATACAAATTCCTCAAAAAATCAAAATTATTATGAAATAATTTTGTTTATTTATGTATTTTTTTAACTTCACGTCACTGTCATTACCTTAATACTTACATCGACCAAATCACGTCTTTCAGCTCAAATCCATGCCATTAACTAATCCTTTGTCTATGTACGATTTATTGTGACAACAAAGTGCTCTGTAGCAATATGGTACCTTTCATCTGTGTGATGGTACAGTATAGAATCACAATCAGCCCACCGTTCAGCGACAACAATAAATTCTATAGAAATGCAGTATAAACCAAGTGCAGACATACATAACAGAAATCATACACGAGATGAGATTCACTTTGATGCGGTTCAGTCTTATCATACATGAGATGGTCTACAGATTCACGTTGGTGAGGTTCAGTCGCATCATACATGAGATGGTCTACAGATCGTTCAGTCTTGCAATACATGAGATGGTCTACAGATTCAATTTGCTGAGGTTCAGTCTTATCATACATGAGATGGTATAGAGATTCATTTTGGTGAGGTTAAGTCTAGACATACATGAGATGGTATACAGATTCACTTTGGTGGGATTCAGTCTTGTCATACATGAGATGGTTTAAGATTTACTTTGGTGAGGTTCAGTTTGTTCATACATGAGATGGTCTACATATTCACTTTCGTGATGTTCACTCTTGTCATACATGAGACGATCTACAGATACAATTCAGTGAGGTTCAGTCTTGTCATACATGAGATAGTCTACAGATTCACTATGGTGAGGTTCAGTGTTAGCATAAATGAGATGGTCTACATATTCACTTTGGTGAGGTTCAGTCGTATCATTCATGAGATTTTCTACAGATTCACATAGGTGAGGTTCAGTCTTATCATGCATGAGATGGTGTACAGATTCACATTGGTGAAGTTCAGTCTTGTCCTACATGATATGATCTACAGATTCACTTTGGTGAGGTTCGGTCTTATCATATATGAAATGGTCTACAGATTCACTTTAGTGATGTTCAGTCTTGTCATACATGAAATGGTCTAAAGATTCACTTTGGTGAGGTTCCGTCTTGTCATACATGAGATGGTCTACAGATTCACTTTGGTGAGGTTCAGTCTTATCATACATGAGATGGTCTACAATTTTACGTTGATGAGGTTCAGTCTTGTCATTAATGAGATGGTATAGAAATTCACTTTGGTGAGGTTCAGTCTTGACATGCATGGATTGGTTTACAGATTCACATTGGTGAGGTTCAGTCTTGACATACATGAGATGGTCTACCGATTCACTTTGGTGAGGTTTAGTCTTGACAAACAGATTCAGTCTTGTCTTTAATGAGATGGGATAGAGCTTCACTTTGGTGAGTTTCAGTCTTGACATGCATGGATTGGTTTACAGATTCACATTGGTGAGGTTTAGTCTTGACATACATGGATTGGTCTACAGATTCACTTTGGTGAGGTGACATGACTATAAGACGTGTCACGGTACTTTTCTATCCCAAATTCATGTATTTGGTTTTTATGCTATTTTGATTATTCTCATCGGATTTTGTCTAATGCTTAGTCCGTTGCTGTGTGTGTTACATTTTAATGTTGTGTCGTTGTTCTCCTCTAATATTAAATGCGTTTCTCTCAGTTTTAGTTTGTTACCCCGATTTTGTTTTTTGTCCATAGATTTATGAGTTTTGAACAGCAGTATACTACTGTTGCCTTGATTTAGTCTGGTCATTAATGAGATGGTCTACAGATTCACATTGGTGCGGTTCAGTCTTGACATACATGAAATGGTCTACAAATTCACAATGGAGCGGTTCAGTCTTGACATACACGAGAAGGTCTACAGATTCACTTTGGTGAGGTTTAGTCTTGACATACATGAGATGGTCTACAGATTCACTTTGATGATATTCAGTCTTGTCATATATGAAATGGTCTACATATTCCCTTTATTGAGGTATAGTCTTGACATCCATGAGATGGTCTACATATTCACTTTGGTGAGGTTCTGTCTTGTCATATATAAGATTGTTTACAGATTCACTTTGGTGAGGTTTAGTCTTGACATACATGAGATGGTCTAAAGATTCACTTTGGTGAGATTTAGTCTTGGCATACATGAGATGGTCTACAGATTCACTTTGGTGAGGTTCAGTCTTTACTGTTTTATGTTGTGTTTTGTATACAATTTTACGTCGGTGAGGGTTAAGTCTTGACATGCATGGATTGGTTTACAGATTCACTTCGGTGAGGTTCAGTCTTGACATGCATGGATTGGTTTACAGATTCACTTTGGTAAGGTTCAGTCTTGACATGCATGGATTGGTTTACAGATTCACATTGGTGGAGTTCAGTCTTGACATACATGAGATGGTGTACATATTCACTTTGGTGAGGTTTAGTCTTGACATACATGAGATGGTCTACATATTCACGTTGGTGAAGTTCAGTCTTGACAAACATGAAATGGTCTACAGATTAACTTTGGTGAGGTTCAGTCTTGACATGCATGGATTGGTTTACAGATTCACATTGGTGATGTTCAGTCTTGACATACATGAAATGGTCTACAGATTCACTTTGGAGAGGTTTAGTCTTGACATACATGAGATGGTTTACAGATTCACTTTGGTGAGGTTCAGTCTTCACATACATGAAATGGTCTACAGATTCACTTTGGTGAGGTTCTGTCTTGTCATACATGAAATGGTCTACATATTCACTTTGGTGAGGTTCAGTCTTATCATACATGAGATGGTCTACAATTTTACTTTGGTGAGGTTCAGTCTTGTCTTTAATGGGATGGTATAGAGATTCACTTTGGTGAGGTTCAGTCTTGACATGCATGGATTGGTTTACCGATTCACATTGGTGAGGTTCAGTCTTGACATACATGAAATGGTCTACAGATTCACTTTGTTGAGATTAAGTCTTGATATACAGATGCAGTCTTGTCATTAATGAGATGGTATAGACATTCACTTTGTTGAGGTTCAGTCTTGACATTCATGGATTGGGTTACATATTGACATTGGCGAGGTTTAGTCTTGACATACATGAATTAGTCTACAGATTTACTTTTGTGAGGTCACATGACTAAAAGACGTGTCAAGGTACTTTTCTATCCGAAATTCATGTATTTGGTTTTTATGCTATATTGGTTATTCTGATCGGTTTTTGTCTTATGCTTAGTCCGTTGCTGTGTGTGTTACATTTTAATGTTGTGTCGTTGTTCTCCTCTAATATTAAATGCGTTTCTCTCAGTTTTAGTTTGTTATCCGATTTTGTTTTTTGTCCATAGATTTATGAGTTTTGAACAGCAGTATACTACTGTTGCCTTGATTTAGTCCGGTCATTAATGAGATGGTCTACAGATTCACATTAATGCGATTCATTCTTGACATACATGAAATGGTCTACAGATTCCCTTTGGTGAGGTTTAGTCTTGACATACATGAGATGGTCTACATATTCACTTTGGTGAGGTTCTGTCTTGTCATATATAAGATTGTTTGCAGATTCACTTTGGTGAGGTTTAGTCTTGACATACATGAGCTGGTCTACAGATTCACTTTGGTGAGATTTAGTCTTGGCATACATGAGATGGTCTACAGATTCACTTTGGTGAGGTTCAGTCTTTACTGTTTTATGTTGTGTTTTGTATACAATTTTACGTCGGTGAGGGTTCAGTCTTGTCATTAATGAGATGGTATAGAGATTCACTTTGGTGAGGTTCAGTCTTGATATGCATGGATTGGTTTACAGATTCACTTTGGTAAGGCTCAGTCTTGACATGCATGGATTAGTTTACAGATTCACATTGGTGAAGTTCAGTCTTGACAAACATGAAATGGTCTACTAATTCACTTTGGGGAGGTTCAGTCTTGACATGCATGGATTGGTTTACAGATTCACATTGGTGAGGTTTAGTCTTGACATACATGGATTGGTCTACAGATTCACTTTGGTGAGGTCACATGACTATAAGACGTGTCACGGTACTTTTCTATCCCAAATTCATGTATTTGTTTTTTATGCTATTTTGATTATTCTCATCGGATTTTGTCTAATGCTTAGTCCGTTGCTGTGTGTGATACATTTTAATGTTGTGTCGTTGTTCTCCTCTAATATTAAATGCGTTTCTCTCAGTTTTAGTTTGTTATCCCGATTTTGTTTTTTGTCCATAGATTTATGAGTTTTAAACAGCAGTATACTACTGTTGCCTTGATTTAGTCTGGTCATTAATGAGATGGTCTACAGATTCACATTAATGCGATTCAGTCTTGACATACATGAAATGGTCTACAGATTCACTTTGGTGAGGTTTAGTCTTGACATACATGAGATGGTCTACAGATTCACTTTGATGATATTCAGTATTGTCATATATGAAATGGTCTACATATTCCCTTTGGTGAGGTTTAGTCTTGACATACATGAGATGGTCTACAGATTCACTTTGGTGAGGTTTAGTCTTGACATTCATGAGATGGTCTACATATTCACTTTGGTGAGGTTCTGTCTTGTCATATATAAGATTGTTTACAGATTCACTTTGGTGAGGTTCAGTTTTGACATACATGAGATGGTCTACATATTCACTTTGGTGAGGTTCTGTCTTGTCATATATAAGATTGTTTACAGATTCACTTTGGTGAGGTTTAGTCTTGACATACATGAGATGGTCTACAGATTCACTTTGGTGAGATTTAGTCTTGGCATACATGAGATGGTCTACAGATTCACTTTGGTGAGGTTCAGTCTTTACTGTTTTATGTTGTGTTTTGTATACAATTTTACGTCGGTGAGGGTTCAGTCTTGTCATTAATGAGATGGTATAGAGATTCACTTTGGTGAGGTTCAGTCTTGATATGCATGGATTGGTTTACAGATTCACTTTGGTAAGGCTCAGTCTTGACATGCATGGATTAGTTTACAGATTCACATTGGTGAAGTTCAGTCTTGACAAATATGAAATGGTCTGCATATTCACTTTCGGGAGGTTTAGTCTTGACATACATGAGATGGTCTACAGATTCACTTTGGTGAGGTTCAGTCTTCACATATATGAAATGGTCTACAGATTCACTTTTGTGATGTTCAGTCTTGTCATACATGAAATTGTCTACAGATTCACTTTGGTGAGGTTCTGTCTTGTCATACATGAAATGGTCTACATATTCACTTTGGTGAGGGACAGTCTTATCATACATGAGATGGTCTACAATTTTACTTTGGTGAGGTTCAGTCTTGTCTTTAATGAGATGGTATAGAGATTCACTTTGGTGAGGTTCAGTCTTGACAGGCATGGATTGGTTTACAGATTCACATTGGTGAGGTTCAGTCTTGACATACATGAGATGGTCTACAGATTCACTTTGTTGAGATTTAGTCTTGATATACAGATTCAGTCTTGTCATTAATGAGATGGTATAGAGATTCACTTTGGTGAGGTTCAGTCTTGACATGCATGGATTGGGTTACACATTGACATTGGTGAGGTTTAGTCTTGACATACATGAATTAGTCTACAGATTCACTTTTGTGAGGTCACATGACTATTAGACGTGTCAAGGTACTTCTCTATCCCAAATTCATGTATTTGATTTTTATGCTATATTGGTTATTCTGATCGGTTTTTGTCCTTAGTCCATTGCTGTGTGTGTTACATTTTATTGTTGTGTCGTTGTTCTCCTCTAATATTAAATGCGTTTCTCTCAGTTTTAATTTGTTATCCGATTTTGTTTTTTGTCCATAGATTTATGAGTTTTGAACAGCAGTATACTACTGTTGCCTTGATTTAGTCTGGTCATTAATGAGATGGTCTACAGATTCACATTAATGCGATTTAGTCTTGACATACATAAAATGGTCTACAGATTCACTTTGGTGAGGTTTAGTCTTGACATACATGAGATGGTCTACAGATTCACTTTGGTGAGGTTCCGTCTTGTCATACATGAGATGGTCTACAGATTCACTTTGGCGATGTTCAGTCTGATCATACATGAGATGGTCTACATATTCACTTTGGTGAGGTTCTGTCTTGTCATATATAAGATTGTTTACAGATTCACTTTGGTGAGGTTTAGTCTTGACATACATGAGATGGTCTACAGATTCACTTTGGTGAGATTTAGTCTTGGCATACATGAAATGGTCTACATATTCACTTTGGTGAGGTTCAGTCTTTACTGTTTTATGTTGTGTTTTGTATACAATTTTACGTCGGTGAGGGTTCAGTCTTGTCATGCATGGATTGGTTTACAGATTCACTTCGGTAAGGTTCAGTCTTGACATGCATGTATTGGTTTACAGATTCACATTGGTGAGGTTCAGTCTTGACATACATGCGATGGTCTACATATTCACTTTGGAGAGGTTTAGTCTTGACATACATGAGATGTCTACATATTCACGTTGGTGAAGTTCAGTCTTGACAAACATGAAATGGTCTACAGATTCACTTTGGTGAAGTTCAGTCTTGACATGCATGGATTGGTTTACAGATTCACATTGGTGAGGTTCAGTCTTGACATACATAAAATGGTCTACAGATTCACTTTGGTAAGGTTTAGTCTTGACATACATGAGATGGTCTACATATTCACTTTGGTGAGGTTCAGTCTTCACATATATGAAATGGTCTACAGATTCACTTTAGTGATGTTCAGTCTTGTCATACATGAAATGGTCTACAGATTCACTTTGGTGAGGTTCTGTCTTGTCATACATGAAATGGTCTACATATTCACTTTGGTGAGGTTCAGTCTTATCATACATGAGATGGTCTACAATTTTACTTTGGTGAGGTTCAGTCTTGTCTTTAATGAGATGGTATAGAGATTCACTTTGGTGAGGTTCAGTCTTGACAGGCATAGATTGGTTTACAGATTTACATTGGTTAGATTCAGTCTTGACATACATGAGATGGTCTACAGATTCACTTTGTTGAGATTTAGTCTTGATAAACAGATTCAGTCTTGTCATTAATGAGAAGGTAAAGAGATTCACTTTGGTGAGGTTCAGTCTTGACATGCATGGATTGGGTTACATATTGACATTGGCGAGGTTTAGTCTTGACATACATGAATTAGTCTACAGATTCACTTTTGTGAGGTCACATGACTATAAGCCGTGTCAAGGTACTTTTCTATCCCAAAATCATGTATTTGGTTTTTATGCTATATTGGTTATTCTGATCGGTTTTTGTCTAATGCTTAGTCCGTTGCTGTGTGTATTACATTTTAATGTTGTGTCGTTGTTCCCCTCTAATATTTGATGCGTTTCTCTCAGTTTTAGTTTGTTACCCCGATTTTGTTTTTTGTCCATAGATTTATGAGTTTTGAACAGCGGTATACTACTGTGGCCTTTATTTAGTTTGGTCATTAATGAGATGGTCTACAGATTCACATTGGTGCGATTCAGTCTTCACATACATGAGATGTCTACAAAGTCACATTGGTGCGGTTCAGTTTTGACACACATGAGAAGGTCTATAGATTCACTTCGGTGAGGTTTAGTCTTGACATACATGAGATGGTCTACATATTCACCTTGGTGAGGTTTAGTCTTGTCATACATGAGATGGTCTACAGGTTCACTTTGGTGAGGTTAAGTCTTGACATATATGAAATGGTCTACATATTCACCTTGGTGAGGTTTAGTCTTGACATACATGAGATGGTCTACATATTCACCTTGGTGAGGTTTAGTCTTGTCATACATGAGATGGTCTACAGGTTCACTTTGGTGAAGTTCAGTCTTGACATGCATGGATTGGTTTACAGATTCACATTGGTGAGGTTCAGTCTTGACATACATAAAATGGTCTACAGATTCACTTTGGTAAGGTTTAGTCTTGACATACATGAGATGGTCTACATATTCACTTTGGTGAGGTTCAGTCTTCACATATATGAAATGGTCTACAGATTCACTTTAGTGATGTTCAGTCTTGTCATACATGAAATGGTCTACAGATTCACTTTGGTGAGGTTCTGTCTTGTCATACATGAAATGGTCTACATATTCACTTTGGTGAGGTTCAGTCTTATCATACATGAGATGGTCTACAATTTTACTTTGGTGAAGTTCAGTCTTGTCTTTAATGAGATGGTATAGAGATTCACTTTGGTGAGGTTCAGTCTTGACAGGCATAGATTGGTTTACAGATTCACATTGGTTAGATTCAGTCTTGACATACATGAGATGGTCTACAGATTCACTTTGTTGAGATTTACTCTTGATATACAGATTCAGTCTTGTCATTAATGAGAAGGTAAAGAGATTCACTTTGGTGAGGTTCAGTCTTGACATGCATGGATTGGGTTACATATTGACATTGGCGAGGTTTAGTCTTGACATACATGAATTAGTCTACAGATTCACTTTTGTGAGGTCACATGACTATAAGCCGTGTCAAGGTACTTTTCTATCCCAAAATCATGTATTTGGTTTTTATGCTATATTGGTTATTCTGATCGGTTTTTGTCTAATGCTTAGTCCGTTGCTGTGTGTATTACATTTTAATGTTGTGTCGTTGTTCCCCTCTAATATTTGATGCGTTTCTCTCAGTTTTAGTTTGTTACCCCGATTTTGTTTTTTGTCCATAGATTTATGAGTTTTGAACAGCGGTATACTACTGTGGCCTTTATTTAGTTTGGTCATTAATGAGATGGTCTACAGATTCACATTGGTGCGATTCAGTCTTCACATACATGAGATGTCTACAAAGTCACATTGGTGCGGTTCAGTTTTGACACACATGAGAAGGTCTATAGATTCACTTTGGTGAGGTTTAGTCTTGACATACATGAGATGGTCTACATATTCACCTTGGTGAGGTTTAGTCTTGTCATACATGAGATGGTCTACAGGTTCACTTTGGTGAGGTTAAGTCTTGACATATATGAAATGGTCTACATATTCACCTTGGTGAGGTTTAGTCTTGACATACATGAGATGGTCTACATATTCACCTTGGTGAGGTTTAGTCTTGTCATACATGAGATGGTCTACAGGTTCACTTTGGTGAGGTTTAGTCTTGACATACATTAGATGGTCTACAGATTCACTTTGGTGAGGTTTAGTCTTTACTGTTTTATGTTGTGTTTTGTATACAATTTTACGTTGGTGAGGTTCAGTCTTGTCATTAATGAGATGGTTTAGAGATTCACTTTGGTGAGATTCAATCTTGACATCCATGGATTGGTTTACAGATTCACTTCGGGGAGGTTCAGTCTTGACATGCATGGATTGGTTTAAAGATTCACATTGGTGAGGTTCAGTCTTGACATACATGAGAAGGTCTACAGATTCACGTTGGTGAGGTTCAGTCTTGTCATATATGAAATGGTCGACAGATTCACTTTGGTGAGGTTTTGTCTTGACATTCATGAGATGGTCTACAGATTCACTTTGGTGAGGTTTAGTCTTGACATACATGAGATGGTCTACAGATTCACTTTGGTGAGGTTTAATCTTGACATACATGAGATGGTCTACAGATTCACTTTGGTGAGGTTTAGTCTTGACATACATGAGATGGTTTACAGATTCACTTTGGTGAGGTGTAGTCTTGACATACATGAGATGGTCTACAGATTCACTTTGGTGAGGTTTAGTCTGGACATACATGAGATGGTCTACAGATTCACTTTGGTGAGGTTTAATCTTGACATACATGAGATGGTCTACAGATTCACTTTGGTGAGGTTTAGTCTTGACATACATGAGATGGTTTACAGATTCACTTTGGTGAGGTGTAGTCTTGACATACATGAGATGGTCTACAGATTCACTTTGGTGAGGTTTAGTCTGGACATACATGAGATGGTCTACAGATTCACTTTGGTGAGGTTTAGTCTTGACATACAAGAGATGGTCTACAGATTCACTTTGGTGAGGTGTAGTCTTGACATACATGAGATGGTCTACAGATTCACTTTGGTGAGGTTTAGTCTTGACATACATGCGATGGTCTACAGATTCACTTTGGTGAGGTTTAGTCTTGACATACATTAGATGGTCTACATAAAATTGAGAATGGAAATGGGGAATGTGTCAAAGAGACAACAACCCGACCAAATAAAAAACAACAGCAGAGGGTCACCAACAGGTCTTCAATGTAACGAGAAATTCCCGCACCCGGAGGCGTGTTCACTTTGTTGAGGTTCAGTCTTTACTTTTTTATGTTGTGTTTTGTATACTATTGATTGTCTGTTTGTCTGTTAGTCTTTTTTTTTAGCCACGGAGTTGTAAATTTTCGACGTATGAGTGTCGGTTTCCATCTAGTATCTTCTGTTTAACTTTAAATTGTCCAACGTTCATCAAGTATGCCAACATATTTAATCGAGTATGTCATTGTGTATTACAAAACATTATCTACATGAACAAGGTAGGCTTTGAAACAAAAACATCAAAATAAAAACAAAGTTTTGATTTTGAAAAAAATTGATAAATCCGAACAAGTTTTTTAGTCAATTGAAATCAAGTCAAATATAAAGATTCGAGTATTAGCTAAACATCAACCTTATTTCTTGTGTATAGCACTCATTTGCCTCAATTCTAGTTTTGGGTATTTTGTAATATTTTCCAACATTTACACTCAGAAAAGTTCATAATTTATATATATATATATATATATTTATATATTTTCACTTCCAATCAAATGTAGCCACCAGTTGACTTTTCGTTAACGAGTTTTATCGAATTGCAATATGACCATTCTGCATTATTGTTTTTTTTTTCAAACAGGGGACTGACAAGTTAGGTTTTATTAAACAGCAAATACAAATTGGATTCAGTCATGTTCTTTCTGAAAACAATACATGTATGTAACAGCATTATTAAAAAATTTAATCGGGGTTTACCATAGATTATTTAAGGTTTCTCCTCAAATATGGAATATCCCGCATCAGTTTTAATGTTCCAAGCACAAAATACTTTAATTCAGAACATTATTCTGAAGCAGTGATATTTGGAAAGAAAATACTTAAGTTCAATGTTTTGTCATAAAATCAGGAATTCGTGATACACATGTTCATGTATAATCTTTTAGTGATATTCAACCTGTTGATTGTTTATAAATTAAGGTTAGTGCTTAATAAAGGCAACAGAAGTATACCGCTGTTCGAAATTCATAAATCAATTGAGAAAAAAAAAAACAAATCCGGGTTACAAACTAAAATTGGGGGAAACACATCAAATATAAGAGGAGAACTAGGACACAACAGAAACACAGCATTACAACTATTACTTTATAAGTTCATCTATTGAGCAATTATTTATAATGATCACTGACAGTTATGATGTTTGGGGAAAACATATAATAAACAAAACGATAGATCATTTTCAATTTCAAGAAATCGCAATGTCTCTTTCATAAAAGATATGTACATTAAAAAGGATAAACATGATTTCCATATCCACATATACTTGTTTGTGATGGTGTTTACGTAATTCATGCTTTAATTAAATTAAACTTTGATAGACAGTTTTGCCGGAAACAATGTGTCAACGTAAGCTTCAACTTATTTTAAAAGGCGACCTATTCAACACTGTAATAAAATCATTGAATATTGATTTTATTGGTATAAATATTGATTTTGTTCTCAGTAAATTAAAAGCCAACTAAATATTACTAGTATTTTATATACATATACATATAAACGGATCTACCATTTGTCGATACCTGAAACTTGGCATTGCACAAGGTCATGTTTTTCTCTTGCTGTTTATGACGTCTTTACACTAAATCCATTGGATGTTGGATGTGCATGGATTGATAGTTTAGTCTTAGATGAATGATTTTTTTATTAGTTGCTAGTGGCTTTGGACTAGCTGTCAGATAACTGCGAGTACTTTCAGATCTGTTCAATGTGTCTTTTTGTGTCGGGATGTATAAGTACCCGGCCACGTCCACTTGTATTTTTTGTCCATCTGATGAGTTAAGCCTTTTTCAACTCATTTTTATAGTTCTTTCTTATGTTATACTGTTATACCACTGTCCAAGGTTAGGGGGCGGGTTGGGATCCAGCTGACATGTTTAACCTCGACACATTATTTATGTATGTGCCTGTCCCAAGTCAGGAGCCTGTAATTCAGTGGTTGTCGTTTGTTTATGTGTTACATATGTGTTTTTCGTTAAATTTTTTTACATAAATAAAGCCGTTAGTTTTCTCGTTTGAATTGTTTTACATTGTCATATCGGAGCCTTTTATAGCTTTCTACGCGATGTGGGCTTTGTTTATTGTTGAAGGCCGTACGGTGACCTAAAGTTGTTAATGACTGTGTCATTTTTGTCTTTTGTGGATAGTTGTCTCAGTGGCAATCATACCACATCTTCTTTTTTATATATTCAGTCAATTTCACTGTAATGTAAATACCCAACAGAAACGAATGGAATTCCTGGGTTCACAGATGATGATATCTTAAGTAAAATAATAATTATGAAAATTAAAGAAATTCTAGTTGTGTGAGTGCATCGGCGCAGTTTACACTTCAATAATCTCTCGAAAAGATGTGCTTAACTCCTTGATATTTTTTCTTTAAATTTCCATAGCATATTAGTTATCTCTCATTCGGAATGAGTTCTTCTGTCACTCATTGGAAATTCACTGTGCATGCCATGAACGACAGTAGGTTTTAATGATACACCTATATGGAGTTATTTTCTTTCAGAAGATAGCTCCTTCTTTTGTTAAGTCAACCTGGACGATTTCAAGTTTCAATTAATTTTGCTTCAAGGCATACTGTTACGACCTGTGTTCAGCCTGAACTGCAGATACTATATATGATGATCTTGTAAATCTTGCGGTGAAGCTACAATAACACCCCCCCAAAAAAAAAACAAAAACAAGAAAGAAAGAAAACAAAACAAGCAAACACACAAGCTAAAAATCTTAAGTGCAATTGGTTCCCAGTGACCATGAAAAATATGACACATTTATTACAGAACAGGTTCCAAAATTGATATTGTTTGAAGCCTTGGGAGTGATTTAAATAATTCTTGCACGCGTTAAACAACCAATTAAGAAAACTTCATGTTATTTTTCTTTGCCTGCATGTATCAATGCCAGATTTTCATACAATGTATATCAAAGGTGTATATCAGACGGGTAACAGACACGTTAAAAATCAATGTTGATCAACTATTTGTATCATAGATGTGTCTGCTGGAGATACAAACTATTTTATTTTTTAGCCATGACGTTGTCAGTTTTTTATTCATGTATGAGTTTGACTGTCCCTTTGGTATCTTTCGCACCTCTTTATATAGAAAATTACATTGTTAGTGCTCTCCCGTGTACAATTCTTGCCAGGCATTTATGCAATTCCGTATTGCCCTTGGACAGATAAAATATGATAATTGATGGGGACATTGGAACTTTTGTTTTTCATTTTTATCAAAATCAATGCGAACAGAAAAATGCATTATTACAGAGCCCTATGTGTGCCATGTAAATATAAATATTTTCGTTTGACAGAGATTTAATCTGGTGCGCACCAGTTTGAAATATCGTGTGCACGACTTTGAAACTCATGCGCAATCGTTTAAAACCGCAGTGCACGACTTTAAAACTAATGTGCACGACTATGAAACTCGTGTGCACGACTAAGAAACTCGTGAATATGATTTATGATATTTTTACATTTTAAAATTGGTGTGCATAATTTTCAAACGCAGTTTGACTGTCTCTATACTGGTTTGAAAGTTGTGTGCTACATTTTGAATGTCCTGCGCACGAGTTTGAAAGTCGTAAACCAGATTAAAACTTCAGCACACAAAATATGATAATATTTACATAGCACTTCAGGGTCTATGTACTATTCTCAAAGACTATACACAGTGGAAACAAATAGTTTAAAAACAAAAACATAAATAAAAACCTGATCAACAATATTATCCAATTCCCTTTTAAAATATTCGTCTGTTATGAGAGGGCTATTTTTTAAACTTGAAAAGTGTTTTTAATGTAATCGTTAACATTATCATACGACTGGAGCAAGATATATTTATTGGGCCTTTGACATCTCTTCAACTGTTTTTGTTCCTATACATCTTTGGGTTTCAAATATTTGTCTTTAAGCGTTCCTAATGAAGGTAAATTCAGAAAAACACTTCGGATGAATAAAACTTATAACGTGATGTTTTAATTTGTTTATTTATGAATACTTTATAAATTAATAAGAAATGATTTTTTTTTTATTTATGAATATGTCTGTTTGCAAGTGTACACAAAAAGCGCACTATCTGCCCTTCTTGGACTCCGATTCTGATAGTAACTGTAAATCTCTACTACTAGTTATACTACTACTACTACTACTACTACTACTACTTTTCTGTGGAAAGACCTGTTGTTTTTCTTTTTTTCTTTTTTTTCTTCCGCCTAATTTTGTTCTTGCGATAAATATTTGTTTCGCAATGTGTCGCGTAGATATTTAGAATATGATATCGAACAGTTTATGCGTAACCGAATACTTTTCTTTGTAGAAGTTATTTCACCAAACACTGTTTTCCTTGTGTCCACGACTCCTTCACAATTTTTTTTTTTAATTGCTCGTTATATCCTTCGCATGATTTGTCCAATTTCGACCGAAGCAATATGAACGCTCCATATGAGACTTATTTCCCCTTTTGTATTTGAAATTTTGAAATGTATTTTAAACTGGAACACCATAAGTGATAGAGACCTAGGATCTTTTGATTTGAGGTGCTTGGTCCAAAAAATGAAAATTATGTCACGGTCAAAGGTCAAGGTCATATTCTTATTTTTGATTTAGGCTTATTTCCACTCATTTCCAGAAACTGTATAAGATATCGACAAATTATTTTGACTTAATTGTTAGTTGCTACATGTCGTAACTTTATAATTTTAGTTGAAAGGGTGCATAGACAATGAATGGGAGTTTTTGCCCCTATCATATCTAAAATTATGTGTAAAGTGATATAACATATTAGAGACCTAGGGTCTTTTGATTTGATATCCTCAGTTTGTGACCTTGAAACTGAGGTCAAGGTCATATATTAATTTGACGTTCTAGATTTTGACCTTTGCTTTAAATTCATATCTATACATCATAAAGCCATATGAACTGACATTTTAGACTGATTTTTAATATTTTGATATCGAAATAGATATTAACTGGTGGAAAGACCTTCAATTGTTCTCTAAACAATTGGTTTTTAATTATCATTATTATTGTTATAATTACTTCTACTACTACAGCTGCTAATATTTGTCCTACTTCACCATTACATGCCGTTTCTACTTTTGTAGTTTCTTTTTCTATGAAAGCTTCAAACACTATATATATATTGAATGTCTCAGATAAGGTCGCACATAATAAAACTACTTCTGCTTGTATTTCTATTACTACTATTTCTAATACTATTTCTGGTATTTGTATTACTACTGCTATAAGTTATTGAAAGTAGGATAAGATAAGGATTGGTGTTATGAAAATTTGCTGTTACAATTTTTAATAAAACAGTTTAGATTAAGGATTGTATCTCCCTGATGCGAAGCTCTGATTCCTTGCTCGGCTTTGGCTATACATTTTTGTTCTCATTGGTTTGTAGCTCTTCACCTTTTAAATAATCATTGGATTCTCAAAAATTTGGCCTCGAGCATGACTGAAGAGACATTGATTTGTTGTCGAAATTCGTATCTGGTGCAGAAGAATTGGTACCGTTTGTGTTATTGGACAGTTTTAACCAGTACATTTTTTGACAGTTCTAACCGAGTACAGTTTTGGACCGTTCTATATTATAACAGAACCTGCAGATCTATCTCGAGAACCGTTCCTGAGAATCTATCTATTTTTATTTTAATTTGCTAATACATGTAGTACTACATTAAGGTATTTATTTTCTTTCATTCGTTCTTTCTTTCTCAGATTTATCTATTAATTTAGTTTCATTTATTTGATTACATTTGTTAATTATATTCATGTATTTCTCATTCTATCTATGTATGTAATTTGTTTTACATTCCTTCAAATATTTGCACACAAATATTCAAGAATATCTATGTTACTTGTGTTTGTATACCCCTATTTAACTATAATGTATGTCTGTTTGTTTTTTTCACACATTGTTGTCAATATAATCGATGTTTTGTAAACAACTGTCATACAATTATGAGATTTAACTAGCTACAAAATCACGTTTCATCTACCATTTTCTAAATAAGAAAATGTCTGTACTAAGTCCTGAATATGACAGATGTTTTCCATTCGTTTGATATGTTTGAGCGTTTCATTTTGTCATTTGATAAGGGACTTTCCGATTTGAGTTTTCCTTGGAGGTCGGTTTTTTTGTTATTTTACTTTTCAGCATATGCCACCGTTTCCATGTTCATACAAAAACGCTAAGGTATTGTTACAAAATATTTTATGAAGTGATGTTATCTTTGGTATTTCGCTGCATATTTGAAGATACAATGCTTTTACTCTATTTACTCTATTTGCCCATATATTTGTTTTGTCTGTTTTTTTTTCATTCAATGAAATATTACAATTCCTGCATACACGTTGATATTAAAGTACCTAGTATAGTTCAAGCATGTCTAAAACATGTTCTTATATGCATTCACATTATATGGGTATACTGTTTGTAAATGTGATTCGGTGTTTTAATGAAAACAATTAGATAAATCGAAGATCAGCATAAATCGATACTAATTTGTTTTTAAACGTTGTATTACTACTCAAGTACCAGAAGCACTCAGAATGTATCCACTTAAAATACTTGAAGATGTGGAAGTTGTTCTATATTAGTGTTTCCTGACAAATCACTTGAACAATTTCTGACAGTTCAATCAATATAATATATTTTAATTAATGTACTCTTTTTTTTTCTTTCTTCCTTTTCCTTTTTTAATTTTCGTTAATTAATTTATTTAAGGTTCTTTCAGTGATCTAAATTACTGTGTTTTTATTCATTTTTTTGTCTATTCTATATATATATATATATATGTATTTTCTTTTAAATGTATCAATATTATTTCAAACATAAGTGATACGGATGCTACCTTTATACATCATGTAAATAAATTTCAATGATAATACTTCACCCCATTGTTAATGTTATTATTACAACAGAATGTTAAATGTCGGATTACACTTGGACAGCATAATTTTATTTATGTATTTCTTATTTTATCTTTTTATCTTCAATGTACTTTTTTAATTTGATCGATATCTTTTTTTAATGAATTACCTATATATATCGTTGTTACATTTATCATGTTTATATGGCATGTTCACAAATGTTCATGATAATACTTGAACATAAATATAGTATTACAAAAGATTGTAAAAATCGTATTTCAAGACAATTTCCGCCTAAACGATAAAGTCAATGTGTACTCAAATTTGAAACAATTTACTCTTTCTAAAAAAATATACAACTAGTATTATTGCAAATAATTATGGAAATATTAGAAGCATATTTTCTTACGACTGAAGCAATACTACATACAAACACAATGTTGTTGATTACACCTTTATTATAAAGATAGAGAATTAACATAACTACGTACATATAAAACATAGTAAATGTGTCTAAATAAAGGCAACAGTAGTATACAGCTGTTCAGTAGTCATACATCGATTAAGCGAAAAACAGTTCGGGTTACAAACTTAAACCAAAGGGAACACATAAACTATAAAAGGAAAACAACAGAACAACAGAAATAATGAATTGCAACAAAAACAAACGTAAACTTACATACATAGAAATGGACTATTTGATGACAACTGCCATATATTGATTGATGTTTTGTATCCAGAATATTATTTACTGGACAAATGCAGATAACCGCCAATGTCCAAAATCACGATAGTGTTACTGCTCTACATGAAGTCTGAACGAACTGTTAAAATCTTATACAGATGGTGCACTCGTACCTTATTTGATAAAACTCAGTATTTTTGTTTATTTATTTCTTGTTTTATATATATATAATGCCTAAATGATAACAAAAATATGCATCACAGATAAAGATTAATGGATATAGAGGTAAACTGTAACGCAGTTTTTTATAATAATTTGCCTTTAAAAGTCTGATTGATACGCAAGTACCGGAAGCATTTTAAGTGTATCTACTTATATAAGTCTATAAAGCCTTGTAAACTGGTATAAAGAGACAATCCCAATGAAAATGTAACGATGACTGTGTAATCTACTTTTAGATATTTATCTTTTCTAATGTTTTTAAGGAAAACATAGAACTTGTACTTTTTGCTATTAATTGTGAAAATCTTTGCAGCATCTCTTTTCTCTACTAAAGCCTTATAACATACATATATAATATTTTCGCCTAACAATGATTTAAAATATAGATTCATAGCAGAACTATAAATTAAAAAAAAATATGGCGTTCAAATTGATACTTTGTATTTATCATATGACTTACAAGAAAATCCAACTATCACAGACTGTTCTAATTTTATAGTTTATTTTATATTTATATGTGATATAAAGTCACTGACCGTGAATAGGGTTAGGTCACGCCTACCACTTTTAAATTCATATTGAAATGTACACACTTGAGCGAGGTAGTCACCGACACAAATCCCATATTTATCCTACAAAACTGCACAATAAATATGTAATTGCTATTGTTAATTGATAAATGTTTATAGTTTCTTACATTCATTTCTTATTTTTGATATTTTATTATGTAATCTGCCACACTCGTTCATCAATCTTCATGAATTTTATGATTTTCTTTATCACAGTCTAAATTTAGAAATTCATATCCGTCAAAGTAAGAAACTTTTCTAGGGTGAACCTTTTTATAATATTTATAAAAAGCAAAATGATAACACAAGATGGGTATCAAATTGTTTCAGATCGGAGTATAAAGATTCCTATTTTTATTGACATATTGACTCATGATATATAAAAATTAAAGGTGGACTAACTTGACACATTGACGATACAAGGATTCGTCACAAAACGCAAAGAATGCTCTACATAACTTAGGTTTTATAAAAAAAAAATGATAGTAAAGACTGTATTTTTTAATATATGTTTCTTTTTCTTCATTTGCCTATACTGATTTTTTTTTTTTTTTTTGCAAATGTATTGTATCCTACAATTATTCGAATACGCATGCAAACGATACTTTTATAATAAATAATAGTTTGATTATAATGTATCTGAAGCATTTGTTTATACTAGTATATATTCATATTCAATAAATATATTACTTGTAATTTTCGTTCAGTTTTTAATTTTTACTGTTAGATAAATGATAATTAGATGTAAAATTATATGCAGATGTCTAATATAATTTACCATAATAGTATTATCTCTTCTCAAGTATCGGAAGCATTCAATGTGTAACTACTTATCATAACCTACATACAAGAAAACATATAATAACGAAGGTACGAATGATAAATATCTGATTGAACAGTTTAATAGCATAATAGGTCATATTTGATATGTTCTTGATAACCTTTGAGAGTGTTAGATTATCTACGAGGAAAGTAGGAGTTGGAAGGTATTAGAATTGTGTAACAGGAGGGAAAAGGATGTACAAGTAATTATCATCTTCTTGAAATTAGAACATAACATCGTTATCTTTGATAAATGCTTCATTAACCGATATACCAAACCTGAGATTACTATTACGCAGTAGTCTCAGATCAAACTAATCAACTATCTATTAAACATCCTGAATGTCATAGTGAATTTCCTCATAATTGTATAATTGATATAAATGAACCTAATATCTGGGGAACACAATTAATACTATATATTTGTGTTTGACTTGCGATAAAAATATTGTGCTTTCTCAAAAAATCTTTGTTCAAACGTTAAAAACCGGTTTTATATAAAATTGAGTATTATACCTCAAATATATTTGCTTTAAACTACACATATTGGTATGTATAACATGAAAAGTAAGTCTCATTAAAGATTGGGTTAAATGAAATGTAATCAAATTGAGATTGCAAATAAACATAACAGAATACATTATCGTAAGTTAGAAATAGAACATATTTTAAATTCACGTGTTTCGTTATTAAATTAAAATGACAAATCTGATAAACTTGAGATATCCTATACGGTAAATTCACATAAAAATACCGAACTCCAAGGAAAATTTAAAACAGAAAGCCCCTTCTCAAATGTCAAAATCAAAGCTCAAACACATCAAATGAATATACACATAATTTATCCCTTTATTGTTGATGCGTAAGAAACACTTCCAAATTGACTTTCATAAGAAACGCTGATACCAAAAACAAAAAACAATAAACCAAAGGTTGTGTATGTACTTTTAAATACAGAGAAACAATTGTGATTAGTTCTAATCAATCTCAAAATTTATCAGAAACGGTAAAAAAAAAAAAAAACTGCTCTAGAAATCTAGAAATGTCAGTCGATTAGAACCCCTTTAGAACAGTTTCTGACAATACCAGTTTTACCCTAGAACTGTTTTGGATTGTTCCGACTATGAATAGTCACAAACTGTTCTTGAAGATAACATATCATGATAATTCTAAAATATGACAGATTCAGACAGTTCTATATGATAACAGATCTTGAGAGATCTATCCTAGATCCGTACTTGGCAGTCTTATCTATTTATATAGTAATTTGATGCAAATGCAATATTTTCAATTAGGTTATTTTGAACATACCTTTTCTTGCTTTTCATAAAACAATTTATTCAATTAATTTAATTAAGTTTATAAAGCTTATTATTCTATTTATAAATTCATTTTATTTTAAACATGTATCTATGACATATGATATTGATTAATATTATGCCAAATCAATATGCATTGGTTCAATTTATGAAATATTATTTTTGTGTGTATTCATGTAATTATCTTTTTAGCAATGTGTCTATTTTATATAATTGTTTCATATAATGGCAAACAAAATATGCACGGGTAGCGTTGTTTTCTGTAGATTGCACAAGGCAATATTTCTAAAACAAAATAGACCAAACAATCATAGTATTATCATTAAAGATTGTAGTATATGAAAGGCATAAGGTACAATCTGATTTTTTTGCAGATATTTTTTCTTTTACTTGGTGAGGTAATTTGCTTGTATACTAACATTTGTGAAAATCGCTTTCAGTTGTGTTTCCATGTATAGTTGTCTCATTGGCAATGCTACAACATCTTCTTATGTATTTAAAACAAGCTCCTGACTAGGCACAAAACCCTGAATAGTTATGTTAACGTGTACTGTTAAAAACTGTTATGTTAGTATTGATGTTGCCATACGAAGACATCATGGGGCATAGATGATTTGTTGTATTAATAATTGTGTTAATTCAATATGCACTCCTCATTGTGACAACACGGTGTTCCGTAACAAAGTGTTTCATGTACAGTATACAATCACAGCCGGACCACCATTTAGCAACAAAAGTCAAATCTGCAATAGTGTAGTATAAACATCTAACAAGTTTGTAATCAAATATATACTTCTCAGCAACAATGACATTAAACATAAACTGTCATTTATAATTTACTTTACATTACATTTCTAATCAAATACAGGTTGAAAACACAAAGAAGTTGCATCTACATTGAAATGAAATTTAAATACTTAACATGCTTAAGGGGAGACAAATCAAATAAAAAAATGTATTGATGGACAAATTTCAGATGAAAAAAAATATCACTTACATCATCT
Source organism: Mytilus edulis (assembly GCF_963676685.1). NCBI lineage: Eukaryota > Metazoa > Mollusca > Bivalvia > Mytilida > Mytilidae > Mytilus > Mytilus edulis. The sequence continues at coordinate 83,104,444 of NC_092353.1, read as the reverse complement.
TTTAACACATGTTGTTAATTGATAATATGCATCAAGTATGTCTTACATTTAACATGTTTAAATACAAAGTACTTATAAAAGCATAATTATTATGAAATAGTTTATGTTTATTTCTGTATTTTTGTAACATCACGTCATTGTCATTTCCTTAATACTTGCATCGATCAAATCACGTCTTTCAGCTAAAATCCATGTCATTAACCAATCATTTGTTTATGTATGGTTCATTGTGACAACAAAGTGCTATTTCGCAATATGGTATTTTTCATCTATGTGATGGTATAGTATAGAATCACAACCAGTCCACCGTTCAGCGACAAAAGTAAATTCTATAGCAATGCAGTATAAACAAAGTGAAGAAATTCATAACAGAAATCATACACGAGGTGAGATCCACTTTGGTGAGGTTCAGTCTTATCATTCATGAGATGGTCTACAGATTCACGTTGGGAAATTTGATCTAATCATACATGAGATGGTCTACAGATTTACGTTGGTGAGGTTCAGTCTTATCATACATGAGATGGTCTACAGATTCACGTTGGTACGGTTCAGTCTTATCATACATGAGATGGTCTACAGATTCACGTTGGTGAGGTTTCGTCTTATCATATATGAGATGGTCTAAAAACTCACGTTGGTGAGGTTTAGTCTTATCATACATGAGATGGCCGAGAGATTCACGTTGGTGAGGTTCAGTCTAATCATACATGAGATGGTCTTCAGATTCACGATGGTGAGGTTCAGTCTAATCATAAGTGTGATGGCCGACAGATTCACGTTGGTGAGGTTCAGTATTATCATACATGAGATGGTCTACAGAATCACTTTGGTGAGGTTTAGTCTTATCATACATGAGATGGTCTACAGATTCACGTTGGTGAGGTTAAGTCTTATCATGCATGAGATTGCCTACATATTCACTTTGGTGATGTTCAGTCTTATCATACATGAGATGGTCAACAGATTCACTTTGATGAGAGTCAGTCTTATCATACATGAGATGGTCTACAGATTCACGTTGGTGAGGTTCAGTCTTATCATACATTGAATGAGTTCGTCTGTCCTTCGTTGAAAGTTCACTGTGCAGTTCTTCGTGAATGACAGTAAGTTTTATTTTCTTTCAGAACGATAGCACTTTGTTTTGAAGAATCAACCTGGACGATATCAAGTTTCAATGAAATTTGCTTCAAGGCATACTATAATGACCTGTGTAAGGTCATCATGTTTTCCTGATTAAAATGCAATATATAGTTTATTTAAACATTCAATTCATTTGATAGTTAAAGTGCGTTGTTGCCTGACAATGGAAGTATAAAGTTTCCTAAAACATTCAATTCATTTGACAGTTAGTTTTAGTGCTTTGTTGCCTGACAATGGAAATATAAGAGCAGACGATTTTACTACGAAAGAAATTGCTACAAATACTGCTACAGCCTGAACTGCAGATACTATATATTGATGATCCTGTAAATCTTGAAGCGAAGCTACAATTACACCCCCCCCCCTTTTTCCAAAAAAAAAAGAAAGAAAAAAAATAAACTAACAAACAAACAAGCAAAGATGCTAGATGCAATTGGTTCAAAGTGACCATAAAATATATGAAACATTTTTTACGGAACAGATTCTGCTATTTATTGAAGCCACGGAGGTGATTTAAATATTCTTGCACCCTTTACACAATCATTCACAAAGCTTCATATTATTTTTCTTTACCTGTATGTACAAATGCAAGATCTTTATAAAATGTATATCAAAGGTGTGTATCAAAAGTGTCAATGTTTATCAACTATTTTTATAAGAGATGTGTCTGCTGGAGATACAAATTATATAGAAAATTGAATTGTTAGTGCTCGCACGTGTACAATTTCTTGCCAACGAATTTATGAAATTTCGTATTGCCCTTGAATGCATTATTACAGAGCGAGACCTTTATACGCCATGTACATATAAATATTTTCGTTTGATGGAGATCTTATCTTGTGCGCACCAGTTTGAAATATCGTGCGCACGACTTTGAAACTCATGCGCGATAACTTAAAACTAATGTGCACGACTAGGAAACTCCTGAGTATGATTTATGAATTATGAATATTTGCCTTTATTGCGCATAACTTTCAAAGACATTTTGACTTACTCTATACGGGTTTGAAGTTGTGTGCTACATTTTGAAGGTCCTGTGCACGAGTTTAATAGTCATACGCACCATTTTAAATCTTGAACCAGATTAAAACTTTAGCACAGAAAAAATGATACTATTTGCATAGCACTTAAGGTGCTATGTACTTTTCCCCAAGACTATATACAGTGGAAACAAATAGTCTTAAAACAAAAACATAAATGAAAAATTTGATCAAAAGTTTTATGCAATTCCTCTTAACTTATTCGTTTGGTATGAGAGGGTCAATTTTTAACACTTTCCCCTTTCTTCCATTTTGTTTAATTTCACCGTCTCCTCGAGCATTTTGGTTGAAAACGTCGCATTTCCGCACGCTATATTTAATTGGCACGTTTTGACGTCGGGCACTTTCAACTAATTGATCCCCATGTCTCGGCATCTGTCTTGACTAGAAAAACCTCATTATGGACAGAAAAAATAAGTTCCATGCATAGAGATACGAATAACATTTATTTAAACTATATTTTTATACCTTGTGGGCTTAAATACGGTGGATAATCGTGGTGTAAAGTTGTTTTCTGTATCATTTTTTTGTCAATTTTGACGAATGTCGATTGCGTCGGTGTTTTGTTTGGAAATGTATGTTACCGAATTTATTAGACAACATGGCTATCTTAATTGAAAACTTCTGATATAAAATCGTACTTTATGTCAATTGATTAAATAACTGTACGTGTTCTACGGCTAATTTAAAGAGAAATCAGATTTTTGATAACGTCTTGAAAATGCCGTTGTCATAGTGAACAAAGGGGAATAATCAAAAGAACTTCATAAAAAAACGTCGGTCTATTTCGATCCCACACATGCAATGAAATATTACCAGCACTTTGAAAAAACCTAAATCAATTGCAAATTTAACCAAGCAGTTAAATCATGGTTACTGTTTATGTCAGTTAAAGTTTTTTCTCCAAAGATAAACTGAAGACAATTTTATAAAAGAAATAAGCTTACTGCAATTGATACATGTATTTAATGCAGTTATAATTTTTTATCTGCTTCACAGAAAAATCAATTACACATGTATATCATCAAAAGTGGACAAACAATTATAGTCATTAAATTTATATAGAATAGAATGGAATAGAATATTTTTGTCTACTAGATTTAATATTAATACAAAGATATAAAATAAAAAAAAAATCCTTTGAGATTTATAAAGTTCAAACTCATTGATTACTGTGCCAAACAAACCACAAATATTTAACAGTAAATATACAAATGGTATGATACTAAACCCCTAACGGGAAGGATTGTGCCTGATGTTCATATGATGAAATCATAATCTTTCAGTCAGTTTAATTGAAGTCTGGAGCTGGCATGTCAGTTAACTGCTACATTTGTAGTAGTCTGTTGTTATTTATGTATTATTGTCATTTTGTTTATTTTCTTTGGTTACATCTTCTGACATCAGACTCGGACTTCTCTTGAACTGAATTTTAATGTGCGTATTGTTATGCGTTTACTTTTCTACATTAGCTAGAGGTATAGGGAGAGGGGCTCTCCTTTTAGTGAAAGAGTAGCCATTAAATGTGCCACCAAATTAATCCTGAAATCAAGTTGGGTGTATCTTTTTTTTTTCTTTTTTTTTTACTTGGTTGAAATGGTCATACAATACAAAGCCATTTATTACAAACAAATTAGTGAAAAGGAAGAAAAGAAATTTCCACCACTTTTTTGAGCTTCTTCCAATAGGATATTTTGACCGAAGTTGGTCACAAATATTAATATCAACACCATGAAAGTTTGCCTGGTAATTAGTAATAAATAAATTTGGTGAATTTACTGTCTTCTGATTGGTTAAAATAATCAATTTTAATGGCAACACGCCCACTCTAACGTTGTGTATTCATACGCAAACATCTGTGTACGTTGTTATTCGTATTTATATATATCTTTGAGCCTTATTTTTGATAGAAATTTATTTATAATGAATGGCAATAATTTATTTTAAATTTATTGAACCATAAAACTAATTTGTTGACTCTTCACATTTAACATAATCCGCTTCGCGGATTATTCAATGTGAAGAGTCAAAAATTAATTTTATGGTTCAATAAATTCAAAATAAATAACAGCCATTCCTTAAATGATCCGTGGTCTTGTGATTTGGTTAACAGTACCATCTTTCTGCCTCCTTTCAGTAATATCACTCTAAAATAATTGGTATACAACAAGTAATATATTCTGTGAGTACATATGTTTTATGTGCTAAAGGTATCTCATTTATACATATATTCTGTATATATTAAGTAAATGTTTTGATTTATAAAGGATCAATTGCAAGGATAACACATTTTTAATTTAAACTAAAATAATCGTATTAAAACATAGTTGATTGATTGTTTGCTGCTTAATGTCCAGTCACGAATACATCATCATGACATGGATTATCAGGAAGAGTAAACGTTTTTTTTTAGCTACTCGACATCTTTCAAGAACAGAGTCTAATAGAGGCCTAATTCTGGCAAGTTTGTCAGTAGAATCCGCCTCCGGCTCATTCACATGTAAATACTGTGTCAACTTTTCATATCTTTTTACAGGCATGACCTCTTTTACACTTCCATTTGCAAGGAATTTATTTGTCGACCATAACAACTTGTAGTCCGGAACTTGTATAATCCCTATTAGAATTAGGATTCCTAGAAAAGATAAAATATACACTTTTTACTTTTTGTCATAAAAATGTTACTTTTAATATCACTTTTAAATATACATCATGTACATGTGGATATAGGCTGTACATACATATCTTGACATGTAAAATTTCTGTGTTAAACCTACCAAGCAAACACAATTTTAAAATATCAGACATGTATAAAGGCATGTACAAACCAATAAATATTTTAAATAAAAGCATGTGGTTTGATTGCCAATGAAACAACTCTTAATCCAAGTCACAATGAATAAAAAAAATAAACAATTATAGGTCAACATACAGCCTTCAACATAGAGCCAAGGCTTACATTTCGTACACAAAACAGCAAGCTATTTAAAGGAACCAAAAATGTAAAAAAACAAAAGTCTTATCTACAACATGAGAAAGGAGAAACACCTATGAACCGCATCAACAAACGACAACCACTGAATAACAGGCCTGTACATAAACAGTTCATAAAAATGCATACATCACATGTACATGTATATACAAATGTATATCAGTTTAATAAAGGGAATTTACTATGCATTTCAATTTAATTTTCTTACTATCAACCAAGCTTACAATAAATCGTACACGTATAACCATTGTTAGTTTGTACAGATATTGTTTTCACTTACCTAAATATGCAGACATTTCAGCAAAATCTGTCTCCGTCCAGTTTGTGTCATTTCGTCCGGCTAGCTGCTGTTTGCATGTTGCATTTACGTTGGTCTCTTGGGCATGTTTACTAATCATGTTTGTGCCAGTTCACTAACATCAGCATTCAATAATACTTTAGGTCCGGTACGTTCGTTAAACTGTCGAACATTTATATCTTGATTATCCTCGCTCCATATTATCTGATTCATGTCAGCATGTCAGTATCGTCATTTCCATCCTCCTGATCCTACACGATTTCATCATCAATATCATCTTCCTCCTCGCCAACCAACGGTTCATCTATATCAGATACATTCCCGTTATCCTCACCTTCAATACTTTCGTCGTCTGATATATTTTGAAGGGCTGGTACAGACACAATTTGTTCCTAAACATCCCATACACTCGACCTGCCGAAGGCCTCCATATTTGTTATTGTCGTCTGTTATTAATACATTTGTGTACATGTGAGAATATCATGAATATTCATCGATTAAGTGTATAATGACCGCCCATTTCCTACGATAAGCACTGGCACTTGTCTCATTTATTGATTTTCAAATGTCACAACATTTATTTGTACGTTAAATTTTTACATTAACGTTTTGAAGACAAGATGCATGAAAGCGAAGGAAAGCGTAGTTGCGGGGGAAGGGGATAAGCGTAAAAAGCGTTTGCGCGGTGTAAGGGGGTAAGCGTAAAAAAGTATATGCGTGGTAAAGTATTAAACCTGAAAAGGTTTTTTTTTTTTTTTTATGTAATCGTTAATATTATCTTATAAAATGAGCAAGATATATTCATGATCTTTGTTGTTCAATTTTTTTTTTACCGCTCTTCAACTGTTTTTGTTCTTATACATCCTTGGGTTTCAAAAAATTGGCTCTGAGTATTTTTTATGAAGGTAAATATATTGACCATGTTGACCGTCTCAGGAAATGTTGCACACATTACAACTACTCTTATTACTATTACTAGTACTTCTAATACTATTTCTATTATTTGTATTACTACTGCTATAACTTATTGAATAACTATTGCTTCGAATTATATTACTGCTACTATTACTTTTACTTCTGTTTCTACTATTTCCATTTCTAAAAATTAGTAGCAATACTAAAAGTAGTAACAGAAATAGAAGAAGTAGTGTTCTAATTCAATTTTTATGTAACCATTTTTTTTCATTGGCCAAAAGTTGCCGTCATATCCACAGTTTACCAGACGTAACTAAGGAGGGACCCGCCATTTTGAATTGATTGAATCAACAAATGTTCGAATACTGCTATATAATAGAAATTATAACAACACCTACCTCGAATTCGACGTTTTAATGTAATTTTATCCGAATTTGAATCGTACAGGTAACGTAATATCCTCCAGTTTGTAAGTTGTATGACGTCACGTTTGTCCATGACGTCTTTGCGCAAAAATCATATGTAATGTTTCGCGTCTTTTTATTATTTGTCAAATTTAGACATTTTATCAAGTTTGATCGTATTATTTCTTTTTGTAATGCATTAGAATCGGAATAACAGTACTGTAGTTGAAGAGTTGCCAGTAAAACTGCATTTGTGACCGTCAAATCTACAATTGACGGTGGCAACTCTTCAACTACAGTACTGTTATTCCTCAAGTAATATGAATCGCAAAAGTAGTAGATGTAGTTTTAGTCGTAAAAGTTCCTTAATAAGTTGCTGCAGTATTAAGAACAAATAATTGAAATAGTAATAAAAGCAGTAGCAGTAGTAATAGAAGAAGAAAATATGGAAGCAGCTGTAGTAGAAGTAGTAAATGTAGTAATAACAGTAAGTAGACGAAGTATAATACGAAGTTGAAGTAGTTGTATAAGTAATAATAATTCTTCAAGGAACAGTTAAAACAGTTGTAGCAGAAGTATTATCAGTAGTACTAGAAGAAAAACCAGGAATGGGACATACATTTTTTTGTTTGCAGTTTTTGTAGAAGACATAGTCCCATTGTCAGAAAAAAAAAATAGCAGTAGTAGGAAAAGAATCAGAAGAAGTATATGATGTATTAGCAGAAGTAGAAGAAGAAGTAATAGAAGTAGAAACAGTAGTAGTTGTAGCAGAAGTAGTAGTAGTTACTTGAAATAATAGAAGTAGTAGCTGTAGTAGAAAAATTGGTAGCAGTTGTAAAACATTAGTACCAGTTGTAGAAAAAGTAGGACAATAAATCAACTGTGAGCAGATGTAGTAGATTTAATAGTAGAATAGATGTGGTAGAAATAAAAAGTACAGGTAGTAGAAGAAGTATAATTAGTAGTACCAGTATTGAAGTAGTTATAGAAAGTTACTTAAAAATTCTACTACTACTACTTCTGCTCCTCCTCCTCCTCCTACTACTACTACTACTTCTTCAACTACAGCTACAACTACTACTACTAAGACTACTACTTCTACTACTACTACTACTACTACTACTACTACTACTACTACTACTACTACTACTACTACTACTACTACTACTACTACTACTACTACTACTACTACTACTACTACTACTACTACTACTTCAACTACAGCTACAACAACTACTACTAAGACTACTACTACTACTACTACTACTACTACTACTAATACTAGTACGTACTACTACTACTACATATACTACTACTACTACTACTACTACTACTACTTCAACTACAGCTACAACTACTACAACTACTACAACTATTAGTACTACTACAAATACTACTATTACAAATACTACTATTATTATCATATCATGTTAGAACCAATATTGTATATGTAATGAGTTTCAGTTGGAACTATTTTCAGGCAGTCTTAACATCTGTCAGGAATTGCCAGGAAAAACTGTCAGGAACTGTCAGCAGAACTGTTCCAAAACTGTTGAAGTAATAGTTATCCTGTCACTTTAATAACAAATTCTGAAGTTCGATCATTAACCTCTTTGGATTTTCTTTTCCCTATACAGCTTGAGATTTTCAAACATTTTGTTCCCGATCATCACTGAAGAGACACTGAGTGTTGAAATGCGCATCTGGTGCAGAGAAATTGTTACCGTTAATGCTATTACTACCACTGCGTCGATGCCTCTGTCGATGGACTTATAGTCACCAGCCCATTAGCCATACGCATTAAAATACGGATGTTGTGCTATTAAAATTTGCTGTTACAAAATTGTATCAAAATATTTTAGATTAAGGAATGTATCCTCCTCATGCAAAGCTCTGTTTCCTTGGCCGGTTTTGGTCATAAATTTTTTTTGTGTGTAGTTCTTCATCGTTTAAATAAGCTTTGGATTTTCAAATAGTTTGGTCTGGAGCATGACTAAAAAGATTCTGATTGGTTGTCAAACTTTGCATCTGGTGCAGAAGAATTGGTACCGTTTGTGTTAATGGACAGTTTTAACCTAGTACATGTTTAACGGTTCTATCTTATAACATATCCTGGAGATCTATCTCGAGAACCTTTTCTGAAAAACTTATTATTTGTATTTAGTTTTCTAATACATGTACATTAAAGTATTATTTTTTTTCATTCATTCTTCCTTTCTCAGATATATCTTTTAACTTCTTTTCATTTATTTGATTACATTTGTTTGTTATTTTCATGTATTAATTATTCTCTCTATTATTTATTTGTTTTAAATTCATTCAAATTTTTTCACATAAATTATTCATGAATATCTATGTTACCTGTGTTCATGAACCCTATTTAACTATGATTTAACTATTATGTCTGTTTGTTTTGTTCACACGGTGTTGTCAATATAATTAAAATTTTGTATACGACTGTCATACAATTGAGAGATTTAACAAGCTATAAAACCAGGTTTAATCCCCAATTTTCTGCTTAAGAAAATGCCTGTACCAAGTTCGGAATATGACAATTGTTATCCATTCGTTTTATATGTCTGAGCTTTTGATTTTACCATTTGATAAGGGACTTTCCGATTTCAGTTTTCGGTATTTTTTTTTAATTTTACTTTTTAGCATATTCCACCGTTTCCATGTTCATACTAAAACACAAAGGTATTGGTAGAGAATATGTTATGAAGTGATTTTATCTTTGGTATTTCGCTGCATATTTGAAGATACTATGCTTTAACTTTATTTGCCAATATATTTGTTTTGTGTGGGTTTTCTTTCATTCATTGAAATATTACAATTCCTGAACACACGTTGATATTAAAGTAACTAGTAGAGTTCACGCATGTCTAAAACATGTCCTTATATACATTCACATTAGATGGGTATACTGCTGGTAAATGTGATTCGGTGTTTTAATGAAAACAATAAGATAAATCGAAGATAAGCATAAATCGATACTAATTTGTCTTTAAACGTTGTATTACTACTCAAGTGCTAGAAGTACTCAGAATGTATTTACTTAAAATACTTGAAGAGGTGGAAGTTGTTCTATATTAGTATTTCCTGATAAATCACTTGAACAATTTTTGACAGTTCCATAACGTAATATAATATATTTTAAGTAATGTACTTTTTAATTTGTTTTTAATTTCTTTCTTCCATTTCTTTTTTAATTTGAGTTAATTTTTTAATTTAAGTTATTTCAGTGATCTTAATTACTGTGTTTTTATTCTTTTTTTGTCTATTCTATACATATCTGAATTACCTTATTTGGTTTACTCAGTATTTTTGTTTATTTATTTCTTGTTTTATATATATAAAATGTCTGAATAATAGCCAATGATAATATATATCTATATTCTTTCAAAATGATCCACATCATTTAAAGCAAAAATATTTATGGATATATTTATAACTAGTATATAGCATGTTCAAACATGTCCATCATTAAACAAAAGACATACGTATTTATACTTGTGATTTAACGATATCAGGTGAAGTCTGGTGTATTTCTGTCTTTTTATAGAACTTGTTTGCTGTTAATGAACTTTATCTGCAATTATATTTGTGTTTGCAAATGTATTCTATCCTGATCCAATTCGTGACATACGTTGATATTATTGTAACTCGAAGTTTTCTAGTAAATCAAGAACATGTCTTTATATGCACATTTGATGGATACACAACGTGTAAGTGTCTTTAATTTTTGAATAAATGACAACAATAATAAGCATTACAGATAAAGATTAATGGATATAGAGGTAAACTGTAACGCAGTTTTTTTATAATAATTTGCCTTTAAAAGTCTGATTGATACGCAAGTACCGGAAGCTTTTAAAGTGTATCTACTTATCATACTTTAATTTCATAATACAAAATATTATATGAAGCCTGGTAAACTGGTATAAAGATTCAATCCCAATGAAAATATAACGATGACTGTGTAATATAATTTTAAATATTTATCTCGTCTAAGTTTTTCAAGAAAACATAGAACTTTTTGTTATTAATTGTGGAAATCTTAGAAGCATCTCCTTTCTCTGCTAAAGCCTTATAACATACATATACAATATTTTCGGCTTACAATGATTTAAAATATAGATTAATAGCAGAACAATTAATAAAAAAAAAATATGACCTTCAAATTAATACTTTGTATTTATCATATGACTTACAAGAAAATCCAGCTATCACAGACTGTTCTAATTGCATGGACCAAATACGCTTCTGGCGAAAACATATTTTCATCCTAGTATTTATTTTATATTTCTATGTGATATAAAGTCACTTATCGTAAATAGAGTTAGGCCACGCCTACCACTTCAAAATTCATATTGAAATGTACACACTTCAGCGAGGTAGTCACCGACACAAATCCAATAGTTTATCCTACAAAAATTGCACAAAAAATTATGGTCCTGCTATTGTTATTTGATAAATGTTTATAGTTTCTTACATTCATTTCTTATTTTTGATATTTTATTATGTAATCTGCCCCACTCGTTCGCCCATCTGCATGAATTTTATGATTGTCTGTATCACAGTTTAAATGTAGCAATTTATATCCGTCAAAGTCAGATACTTTTCTAGGGTGAACCTTAAAAGCCATTTTGAAGAATATTTATAAAAAGCTGGGTATCAAATTGTTTCAGATCAGAGAATAAAGATTCCTATTATTATTGAAAGATTGACACATGATATATAAAAATTAGAGGAGGACTAACTTGACATATTAACGATACAAGGATTCGTCACAAAACACAAAGAATGATCTACATAACCTTAGGTTTTATAACAAAAAATGATAGCAAAGACTGTATTTTTGAATATATGTTGCTTTTCCTCATTTGCCTATTGAAAACGTTAATTTTATAGTAAATAATAGTCTGATAAGTATTTGTTTATATACATTCATATTCAATAAATATATTACTTGTAACTTTCGTTTCAGAATTTTTTTCATTTGCCTATACTTAATTTTTTTTGCAAATGTATTGTTTCCTAATTTCATTCATTATACGAATTCGCATTCAAACGTTTATTTTACAGTAAATAATAGTTTGATAATTTATCTAAAGGATTTGTTTATACTAATATATATTCATATTCAATAAATATATTACTTGTAACTTTAGTTCAGTTTTTTTCAATTCTAATTTTTAGATAAATGATAATTAGATGTAAATTAATATGCAGATTTCTAATATAATTTGCCTTAACAGTATTATATCTACTCAGTTATCGGAAGCACTCAAAGTGTAACTACTTAGCATAACCTCTATCAAAGAAATACACACGAATGTACGAATGATAAATACCTGATTGAACAGTTTAATAGTATAATAGTGCATATTTTATATGTTCTTGATACCTTTGATGTTGTTAGATTATCAACGAGGAAAGTAGGAGTTGGAAGGTATTATAATTTGTGTATTAGGATGGAAAAGGGTGTAGAAATAATTATCATCTTCTTGAAATTAGACCATAACATCGTTATCTTTGATAAATGCTTCATTAACCGATATACCAAACATGAGATTACCATTACACAATAGTCTCAGATCAGACTAATCAACTATCTATTAAACATCATGAATGTCATAGTAAATTTCTTTATAATTGTATAATTGATATAAATGAACCTAATATCCGGAGTACACAATTAATGCTATATTTTTTTTTAACTTGCGATAAAACTATTGTGCTTCACAAAAAAAGCTTTGATCAAACGTTAAAAAACGGTTTTATATAAAATTGAGTATTACCTCAAATAAATTTGCTTTAAACTACACATATTGGTATGTATAACATAAAAAGTAAATCTCATTAATGATGGGGTTAAATGAAATTTAATCAAATTTAGATTGCAAACAAGGATAACAGATTACATCATCGTAGGTTAGAACTAGAAATATTTGAAAATCGCGTTTTTCGTTATTAAATTAAAAAAACAAATCTGATAAACTTGAGATATCCTATATGGTAAATTTTCCTAAAAAGTATAATACAAAAATACCGAACTCCAAGAAAAATTCAAAACAGAAAGGCCCATCTCAAATGGCAAAATCAAAGCTCAAACACATCAAATGAATAGAAAAATAATGTATCCCTTTATTGTTGATGCGTCAGAAGCACTTCTAGATTGGCTTTCATAAGAAACGCTGATATCAAAAACAAAAGCATAAAACTAAAGGATGCATATGTACTTTTAAATACAGAGAACACAATATGCATTAGTTAAATTTATAAAACATTTTTTTTGTGTGTATTTATGTATTTATCTTTTTAGCAAAGTGTCTATTTTATATAATTGTTTCATATTATGGCAAACAAAATATGCACGGGTATCGTTGTTTTCTGTAGCTTTCACGAGGCAACATTTCCAAAACAAAATAGACCCAACAATCATAGTATTATCATAGAAGATTGATGATTGAAAATGTATAAGGTACAATTTGCCTGTATGTTTTGTTGGCATACGTGTTTTATTTAAATAGAATATTTCTATTCGTAAACTACCGTCGAAATTTTAGAACAGTTATGTTACTTGTAAATCTATACATGTATGAATTAAAAAAAGACTAAATCGATTTGCACTTTTCTGTAATAATTATAACGTCTCAAGTACTGGAAACACTCAAATGATATGAATTATGGTCATTTCGTACCCTAATCATTTCGTACCCCAATTTCGTACCCTGGCAAAAACCATTTCGTACCCTGGCCATTTCGTATCTTGAACATTCCGTACATCGTGGACTATTTACATGTATACCATTTCGTGCCTGATAGAAGATTTATATATATACCATTTCGTATTTCATAGAAGTTTATATGTATGCCATTTCGTACCTTATGGAAGATTTATATGTAAGCCATTTCGTACCCAATGGAAGATTTATATGTGTCTCATTTCTTGGTAAAAACTGTCTCATTGATGTACGCCATTTCGTACCTTTAGGAAGATTTTAATGTATACCATTCCGTACCTCATGGAAGATTTATACGGATGACACGCGTAACTAAAGACAAGCGCCGAACTGGCGTATGATTTTAAAACGGTAGCATCCTATTTGATTGGATTAAAATGTTGATTGAATACACGCGCTATTTGAAATTGCAACGTGTGCCTAAATATTGTGGTCATCATAAGGTGTAATTGAACCTAAATGTATATATCTTATGCATTACTTTTAAATAATACTTTTATAAATATGCAATACACACTAAAAGAAGATATTTACCAAACGTTTTTAGAAATATAGATAGCTAGATATGTGTCGTCTGTCCTGTTTTTTTGTGCATAGTGGCTATTTTGGCAAGCACTTCTCAAAATGTTTTATATTTTTAAAAAAATGATAACTTTTACAAATGTATGATACGAGATAGTAAACATGTATCATTTAAACAGATTCTAACAGTTCAATCAAGTAGTATAATATATTTTAAATAATGTAGAATTTAATTTGTTTTTCCTTTCTTTCTTCCTTTCTTTTTTTAATTTTGATTAAATAATTAATTTAAGTTATTTCAGTGATCAAACTTACTGTGTTTTTACCCACAAATGTATTATTACAAACAATTGTGTAATGACGGTCACACTTCCTGAATCCAATCCCATAAAAAAAGATCACTGTGTAATCAAATTTGAAATATATTTCTTTTTTTATGATTTTTTGTAGTATACAATGTTGACTGCTGTACCCTATTTTTGACATTTTTACGTATCATTCACACATCGTTGTCGATAATGGAATTTTATGCCACTGTCACACAAGAGAGGTTTAGCTATCTATAAAACCAGGTTCAATCCACCATTTACTACATAAGAAAAGGCTTTTACCAAGTCAGGAATATGACAGTTGTTATCCATTCGTTTGATGTGTTTGAGCTTTGGATTTCGCCATTTGCTTTGGAACTTTCCGTTTAGTTCGGATTTTTTTGTTTTTTTGCTTTTTACTAAAACTGATATTTTATTGTAATAATCAAAATAAATTTTTTAGACGGAGTCCACTAGTATTTATCCATTTTCTATTCTATGCATCTTTCTTTTTTCTTTTAAAATGGACTATATTATTTCAAACACAATATCAATGTAAATTGTTGTTACCTGTAATCAGTCGTTTTATTTGAGCAATAAACATGCATTGACTTGAACTTCAAACATTACTTGGGTTTTTAAACTTTTTCGATTTGAGCATTACTAATGAGTCTTTTGTAGACGACAGTCGAGTCTGTCGCACACAACATTTCTATCCTGTAATCTATATGACGTGTTTTGTATATTTGTATGTGATATTCAGTCAAAGAATCAGGCCACGCTCACCACTTTGTATTAAAATGTACACACTTCGACGAGACAGTCAATTTGATAAGTTTTCATAGTGTGTGGTATTCAGTTCTTAATGTTGATATTATATTACCTCATTGAATCCGTATTCATGTGAACTTCAATTTTACCCCTTAGCTAGATTTGGATTATGCATGATGAATACGTGTTAGGCTATAAAAAGAAAAGAATGTCAACATTGAAAGTGAAACACAGTTAACTCATTTAAATGGCTGATTTGATCCACAAAACATCATTCTTTTACAGGTAAAATCGAAAATTAACTTTTGTTTTTAACCTTAAAACTGAAATCAAACAGACATAGACAAATCAATTTCCACGAGGTTTATATATCTATTCATATTTATGTTAATGTTTATATCGTGTTATGTGACCGTCGGTTGTTTTCGGGTCATCTCGATAGTTAATTGAACTTTTATAATCTAGAAATTATCTATGAGGGTTGATACTGATAGTGTGTCAAAAAAGGCATTAATGATTGACAACCTTAAAACATTTCATTCATAGGTAAGTACATTTTCGGAGCAACTACAAACAATATATCAAACTTCCTTCTGATTCTGATTCTGATTCAACAGATTGCGTTCATAATTATTATATGAGGAGTAGGTCATTGTAACGAATTATTGACTTTTGGGGCAAATGAATTTCCCCCCTCCCGGTTCATGGTGGGGTTCATCTTGTTTATGTTTTTTAGTACTTAGCTATTGTATGATGCATTTTTTTGTCTTTTTTTTGTTTTGTTTATTGCCATACCGTGGTCAGCTTTTTGTTGACGTATTGCCCTTTTAGATTCCCTTGGTATTTTTTGCCTCTGATTTTCTTACATATATTGTTACAAACTTACTATATACAACATCTGAGCTTATACAAAGTAAAATAAAAAAAAAATAATTTAAAACGAAAGTTTCCTTTCAAATAGCAGAATCAAAATCTCTAACACATCACACATATGAAAAACAACTGTCATGTTTCTGACTAGGTACTGGCATTTCCTTGTGTAGATAATGGTGGATAAAACCTCGTTTTATAGCTAGTGAAGCCTCTCACTTGTATAAAAACTACAATACATTATCGATATATAAACACAGGTGAATGACGTTCATTTTGAACACAGCCATTTTCAAATAAAGATTGAGAATGAGCTCATATTTCAAAAGTTCTCAAATCTCTATCCGACGACACTTTTTTTTCAACTTCAGATACTTTATTTAACTATAATAGTTGTTTACAAAGCCCCTTAATGTTAGAACAATGATAAACTTTGTGCAAAGACTACAATAACTTGTTTCAATATCCCAATACACCAATTTATCGCAACGTATGTGTGCATAACTTTACTTAACAATGAAAAAGAAAACGGAACTTTGACCATTTTTTGTTTAGCTTTTAGTTTCGAATTAATCGAAAGTGAAAGAGCATGGTTTCTGACGACTCGTTTTACTGCAATTGGGTATCATGGGGTCAGTGGTCTCATGGAATGAATGGGGCATAACTTGTTATTCCCATGGAAAAAAAATATTGTTTTGAATGTAACATCACTTAAACATTTTGGTTCGTAAACAGTATATGTAGTACATTTCAAGTAAATGTTTTCATCTTACACAGACAGTATGAACCCATTATGAAAGAACAGTCGTAAGAGTGCAGTATTCGTAAATACAATATCAAGTAGTAATATTTATTAATAATCCAAAAGATATATATAAACATTATCATTATAAATAGCACAAATAATGTACAAAGTAGACATATACTACTACTTTAAAAAGAAAATGGACTACATTTGCTTTTTTATTTACATATATATTGAACACATCATCTAGAAATGGTGTTAGAATACAATGTACCAAATTAAAAATTAACAGAAACATATTTACATGTAAGCAATATACTTGTATGCAGACACCCAACAGTAACACTCACAACATGTATTTTTAAGACCACATAAAAAAACTAATAACAGTAAATATATCATGAGTTATGAACAACAAAGAGCATTGAAAAATTGCGTTGACATTTTCAGTTGATACAAATACTGGTCATGATATTGCACACGTGATGTGTGTCATTAGCGAATTGGCTTTTTATTGCTCCGCTGCTATCTTCAGATTAAGGGAAACATGCGAAATTTAAGGGCTTAAGATAAAAATAGAAGATGTTGCATGATTGCCAATGAGACAACTCTTCACAAGAGACCAAAATGACACATAAATTAACAACTATAATTCACCGTACTGCCTTCAACAATGAACAAACCCCACACCGCATAGTCAGTTATAAAAGGCCCCAAAATTACAATGTAAAACAATTCATAAGAAAAAACTAACGGCTTTATTATTGTACAAAACATGAACGAAAAACAAACATGTATTATTTTTCTTGTATCATTTTAATTTTAGTTTTTTTGTGTGCAATTTGGAAATTAACCTGGGACAGTGATATAACAGTACAACATAAGAATGAACTATACAAATCAGTTAAATAAGGCTTAACTCATCAGATGGACAAACATAAGTATATTTATCAACACAATATGACTTTTGTAATGTTTGTCTTATGATTTCACAACAATGAAAAAGTACATCAAAACCTATTTTATTCTAAGCTGCTGGGAAAATATATGGCTATTTACAATTAGACTTTCACTGACAGCTGTTTCTACTTTTAAACTTAAAACTTTTCACACACATACATTGAAGATCTATATTCACAATTTACAATACAGAAAGTAGAAAAATACTAAATAGCATTATTCAAATTCAATATTTATAAATGCATATATTTAACAGTTGTCGAGCTGTCTTTTGTAATGTGTTTTCTACCAAGTTTTCCTACGCCGTTTGCTGTCTTCCTGCATATTTACATCATTTGTGTTTTCAATGGGATCGTCCAGGACTTCGAAATAGTGTACACTTGAACAACTAGCATATTGTCTGAACTCGTCCAATCGATTGAATCGTATGGGTTGGTAAAGATTGGTGTACGCGGTGTTTTCTTCATCAGGATGGCTATATTCATCAGAATTATTATGGTCGTTTCCCGACTGCTGCAAGGAAGGCAACAATGATTGATATGGGTTTAAGTAGTCATTGCTTGGGGGACTGATTCGATCATACGAATCACTTGAGGTGTCGTCTTGTTCTATATGTAGTTGTTCAGGTGGTGTCAAAATGAATTCAGACAACTCAAGTTCGTCTATTTCAGCATATCCGTAACCACTTCCCCTTCCTGTTGAAACAGTGGGGCTTCTTTGAGCGTCACTGTCTAGCTCAGTTCCGCGGTTATTTGTATCGACAATTTGATTAATTCCTAGATTTGGGTTATTTTGATATTTTTTGCCTACGTAAAAGCAAGCCATACTGAAGCTAAGAAGAAGAATAAAACCAACTCCACACGATAAATAAATGATTACTTCAGTATTAATGATACCTGCAAAACAGTAACAATAATATGATGCTATACAATCTGATTAAAATCAATAGTTTAGTTAGCTACGTTCGAATTAAAATTAACGTTGTCAACGGTCTTAAATCATACCTTGAATGTTCATGTTCCGGATCCAATCAAACATTTTACTTAGAAATGTCAGTATGCGTATTGTTAACTATTGCAAACATTGATGGGTAATCTGATGAATATGTATATGAATATAGTCCAGCAAGTCTATGTTCTTACCATTCAATTGCCTGGCATTACTGTAAGCGTTCCTCAAAATGGGAAAGAATTACAGGTCAAATGTTGAATTTGTTCTAAATTGTTAGTCGATTCAATCAATATAAAGGTAAAATGATGAATCTATTCTGGCAGTCTACGCTCTCGGGTAACATTTTGAATTTAAAGACCAAACAATCACTAGAATTGATAATTGACAAATTTGCATCCCAAATCTAAATATAATCCCTGATTTATTATTGATAACTTTCAAATGCACATCCAATAAGCATAATTGCATATGTTGTTTTTTCTCCAAAATTAGTGTGTATATATTGAATATATTTTTTATAAACGTTAAGTTTAAGTATTTTTTATTATGTGTTTCATTTTTTAATGAACATTTAATTTTCTCTTTCGTAAATAAAACAAGATCTGATCTTACCTGAAGTACTTTCTGATGTACTTGCTGGAGTATCTGTTCCAGCAGAAGATTGAAATGATTCTGTTGTTTCTGATTCTGACAACAAAAATGTGAAACAAAATTATTTAAACAGGTAGGAATCAATCAATCATTCAATAAAACGAGGAAGGACATGTCTTTTGGAGAAAATAACTATTCAACAAACAGTCATCAGCAAAGTAAGAAGTAATGCAATTGTCGACAATTATTTTCTCTAGAAATCAAAGTGTTAACTATACCAGTACTAAATCATGTTTCAATGATTGAATGGGTAATGCTTCTCTTTACATGATTGTTATTGGTGAAAATAGATGGTAGAGAATAAAAATATAAAATTCTGATACGACAAGCTAATTTATATTAAAAACAAGTTTACCAAAATTTAGAAATCCTTTAAAAACATATGTTTGTTAGTTTGATCTCTCGTTTTGTAAAGTATATCAACTAATAACAGGCTAATTCATATCCGGAGAAAGATATTTTCAAAATTCAACACAGGTATTAGTGTTGTATGAATGTGCGTATCCTAAGAAAGGAATATTACAATGGACATTTACGTTAATTGACTTTTAATGTTAGTATATTGCGTATTGGTAATTTTTAATTTTTAATTCTTATAAAATTGAGTATGGAAATATGGAATGTGTCAAAGAGACAATAACCCGACCATAGAATAAACAACAGTAGAAGGTCACCAACAGGTCATCAATGTAGCGAGAAATTCCCGTCCCCGGAGGCGTCCTTCAGCTAACAAATATATACTAGTACAGTGATAATGAACGCCATACTAAACTAAAAATTGTACACAAGAAACTAAAATTAAAATAATACAAGACTAAACATGCAATGTTAATCTCATTATCAAAAAGAAATTTGGTAGTACCTGCAATAGTGATTATAAGTGTTGTTTGCTTCTGGGAAACAGTTGAAGTTTCTTCTCTATGTTCTGCTGTTAACTCTGATTAGCAAAATGTTTCAAAAAGAAAAAAAAAGCATTTAAGTCTACAACGAAGTTTCGTATTTGATTCAATGAATGCATTTTAATCAGAAGTGCAATTTACAAATAAAGCGAACAGTCCATATATGATGTTAGAACGAGACAAATACTTGTAATAAGACTCA
This sequence comes from Mytilus edulis, assembly GCF_963676685.1. Lineage (NCBI taxonomy): Eukaryota > Metazoa > Mollusca > Bivalvia > Mytilida > Mytilidae > Mytilus > Mytilus edulis. The sequence continues at coordinate 83,084,027 of NC_092353.1, read as the reverse complement.
GTTTATTCAGAAATCTAACAATATGCGCACACATGCGCAGTCAATAAAGTTTAGACACATTTTCATTGTTACATGTACTAGTTGTCGAACGTTCATAAAAAGTAAAATAACAAAAATACCGAACTTCAAGGAGAATTCAAAACGGAATGGCCTATATCAAATGGCATAATCAGCAGCTCAAACACATTAAACAAATTGAAAACAACTGTACATATTACAGTTTTTTCCTTTTTTTTGTGGAAAATGGTGGATTCAACCTGGTTTTATAGCTAACCTAACCTCTCACTTGTATGACAGTCGCATAACAGTCTCATGAATTATATAACATATCTTGTTAATTTCAAACAACATTAAATATCTAATAAATGTTTCAAAATATACTGTACTTTACAAGATATATGATTTGTAGTGTTTTGACTAACCGGTTACTCGGATAATCGTTCGACCGATTAACCGGTTAACTTTATCTATAGTACCCTGTAAATGTACGTTTTTATAATACGATGAATTGAAGTTTGTCCTTTGACCTTATAAGGCTTGTATGTGAGGATTCCTGGCGAAGTTTGACTTTTAATAATCCAAAACACCGTATCTACTATGGCGCTTGTAATAACTTCAGATTGGAAAAAAACTTCTTTATTCTTAAATGTCTGAAACCGATGATACTTTCACTTTTTCTTGGTGTCTCAGAAAATAATGTTGAGTGTTTCAATTTGAAATGATTTAGCCTGTTACTCGTAACATCAGGTATACATTAATTACATTCACGTTGATTTGCATTTCACAATTTTTGAGTTGGCATTTCGTTTAAAGTAAAGCCTTGCACGATTGAGGTTGCACATTCAGATGTTGGTCTACGCAATATTTGATCAAAAATAAAATAATGAACTAAATCGTAAAATTAAATCGGATTACTGATTTAAAGTTACTGTTTAAAAAGACATATATACTAATTATGGTTACTTTATATCTTGCCCCGAGCTGACAACTTGATTTCTAAATTATAACCGAGAATTATGTGTTTAAACCAGTCATTTAATAATTAGTCAGCAGTGAACTTTTTTCCCCCAGTTGTTTCAATGAGCACAATAACATATTAAGTTTTTTTTATCCAGAATTAGTCTGTATATATTGACTATTCAACAAACAGACAGCAGCAAAGTAAGAAGTAATGCAATTGTCGACAATTATTTTCACTAGAAATCAAAGTGTTTTAAAACTATACCAGTACTAAATCATGTTTCAATGATTGAATGGGTAATGCTTCTCCTGACATGATTGATATTGGTGAAAAAAGATGATAGAGAATAAAATGGTAAAATTGTGATACGGCAAGCTAATTTATATTTAAAAAGAAGTTTACCAGAATTTAGTTACAGAAAATTAGAGATACATTTACTTAGGAATATAAATAAATTCATAGAGAGATAAAATCAAATTTTAGTATAAAACAACTAATTGAAGACGTATTTTCGAATACATAAGTGAGGAGAAAAGTAGACAAATCGCAAAAACAGATAAAGGTCTCAAGTTGAGGTTACTGTATTACACATATGTTTGTTAGTTTGACCTCTCTTTTTGCAAAGTAAAACAGCTTAGAACAGAAAAATTCATTTCTGGAGCAAACTATATTAACCTGTCAAATTCAACACAGGTTTCAGTGTTGTCTGAATGAGCGAATCCTAACTTAGGAATATTACAATGGTGTTCAAAACAACAACACTGAACTGAGCATTTCTGTTAATTGACGCTTAATGGTAGTATATTTCGTATGGTTAGTTTTTATTTTTAATCCTAAACATGCTAAAAATAAAAAAGGTTTAAACTCATTATCAAAGAGAAATTTAGTCCTACCTGTACTAGTTATAATAAGGCTTGTTTGCTGCTGGGAAACAGTTGAAGTTTCTTTTCTATGTTCTGTTGTTATCGTTAATAAACACAATTTTTTTTTTAAAAGAGAAAAAAAAAACCCTCATTTAAGTCTACTATTAAGTTTTAATCAGAAGTGCAATACAAAATAAATAGAACAGTCTAAATGATGTAAGAGCGATACAAATACACGTATAAGACTTGGTATATTCAAAGATCTCACAGAATGCGTACAAATGGGTCAATATCAAGAATGCACTTAAGTGAGGAACTCAACTATAGATAGAAAAACAACTGTATGCAATAAAATTGGACATGATGCTATTTTCAGTACATTTTTAATTTACTGAGGTTAACCATGTGTGATTTTTGTAGAGCAGAAGACTGTGAAATAAAGAGAATTTACCTGTGTGGATATAAGGACTTTTCATTTGCTGAAGCGGCTTCACGTGAGGCCTTTCAGGGTTTCCATATTTATTTGTTTGACAAACATAGCTGCATGCTGCATATCTTTGTTTTCATTATATAGTGACATTTTTTCTTTGTTTTTATTTCATATTCAAGCTGTATTAGATATACTACCTTTGCAGTTGGTGAAGTTATGATCAATGAGCCGTTTGTTGTCACACGAAGCAGAGAAACCATCCAAATTTCGCAGAAATTCCTTTAACCTTTTTAGTTCACATTTTGAGCAGTCCAGTGGATTTCCGCCTAAGAACCTGTTGATACCAACAATAAAAATGTAATGTAACTTGAATCTATTTGAAGCAAAAACAAAACTTAGTTCCTCTTATACCATATACACAGAATAAAACAATGTCGGTTTCAATTATTGATGGACTGTTATATCGGTATTTTGTGTAGTTTGTGCTTTTGATTTTGATTGGTCCTTGTGTTTAATCTATTCTGATGTGTTAAATTGTAATTAATTGTAATGGTATTTGAATAAGCTGTTGGTAACTGCGAGAACTCGGTATTTTTGCGCCGTGTCAATCTGATGAGTTAGTTTTTAAATGATGTTCTTATGTTTTGTTGTTACACAATTGTTCAATTAGTAGAGAATATAACTCTGACTAGATGTTAAATTCTGCCACTGTATACATGTATTATTCAACGATATATACTTGAAATAAAGTAGTTGTCAGTTAGTCAGTTGAAATATTGTTTTGCTGTTAAAAAGAACAAATAAAGAAGAAAACTGTACGTCAATATTTTGGAAGTTATCATTCGGAGAAAAGCAGTAAGATTAATACACACTACACCTTAAAATAACTATTTGTGAAAATCTGATAACAAATAGTAAATGTATGATGTTGAGTATTATACTAAAATTCATTATGTTCTTTGATTCACTAATTGTTGATATACGAGGTCACTCAATGTCACTTGCACACATTCAATTTAAAAAGTTACATTGTTCAGTCATTTATCTTATGTGCAGGGTAATGAATGACGTCATTTTCTCGATCTTTAACCATCAACAGCCATAAGGTTGTTGATATTTATCCAATTTAAGGTTGTACTTCTGTAAATATAGACAATGCAATTGCCCATAGGAACTCCCTTTGAGGCTAAACAGTGTCACATTTACTAGGAAGTTTCGTAAAAAAATATATCCTAGTATGGAAAGTTGATATGCACTACTATTTTATTCAAAGGTCAAACCATAGGGCTGTGCGGCATATTTTTAACATCTCCATCCACTTTGGGTCTTCCTCAGAATTCAATTTTCGCCGTTACCATGTTTTTTATACTGGTAATATGCCCAACTTATGTATATACGATATTATATTTCTCCCCCATGGAGCTCGAGGTTGTGGATTGTGAAACAACTGTATTTACAAAGTGCAACCTTTAATGCAACATATATTACAGCTTATCAATTAAGCGGACAATATTTGTGTTTTTTTTTTCGCTTAAAGAATTCCAATTTATGATGAAAGTTTTTTCGAGATAGATTACATTCGATCAATTGATTTACTCTTGTTAGTTATGCTTATTTTCATAACAACGTATATTTCCTCGTATTTTTACATTTTACATTGCTACGGTTTTTGTCGTGACTACAGTTAAAAGTTCTGGTTAAATAAAGCTACAAACTAGTCTTGTTTTTTTCATGGAAAAAAATGGACAAGAAAGAGTGTATCTGCGACCTTAAGATTGACATGACGTATCCTTGTTTGTATGACTAAGTGAAGGTTCACACCATGTATTCATTCAAGACCCGAATAAAATAGGTTCGTTTTTTGCATTTTCTATTTTATCTTCCTGTAGGGTGTTAAAGACCTACACAGGAATTTAATCCTTTTAGTCGAATGATTGCACATAACTAAAAGGTTGTCATTAAATGCGATATATATATATAGTACTTAATTTTCGTTTACTGTTTTTTTTACATAATTCAGGCCATAGTTTTTTCGTTTGAACTATTTTACATTTGTCATGTAGGAATCTTTTAAAGCTAATTATTTGGTTATGGGTTTTGCTCATTGTTGAAGGCCGTATGCTGATATTAAAGTATCAACTTTTAGATTATTCTCAATTTTATCAGGATATTATTGTCATCTTTGCTCCAATTAACTATCTTGTCCTAAAACAAATGAGGAAATCTCTCCATCGACCACATTTATATCTCCTCAGTTATATCATCTAATCAATTACATACATCTAAATGTTCTGAATATTGACTTCTTACAAATCGTACAAACTCAAATTAAAACGAAATGTATACACTTCTCTTAAAACTATTGCATACATATTAATAATAACCCTACACAATGACAAAATAGAAGTTGCATTAGACATTAAGTAGCTTTATACAATTTTTATTCTATTGTTTGGGCAAAATATAAAACAGTACAACACTTATGTTATTCTGAAAAGGTGAATTACTAAGTCTAGACATTTATCACTGGATTTATAAGTATACTCATTTTAAGAAAAGATTATGATAAAAAGTAATCCATGGTCCAGTTAGTTATTGTATCATAAAATAATACAGAGCTCTCCATTGACACTATTTAGATGAGCTTAAAAGAGGGACGAAGGATACCAAAGGGACAGTCAAACTCATAAATCTAAAACAAACTGACAACGCCATGGCTAAAAATGAAAAAGACAAACAAACAACAGCACACACGAAACAACATAGAACACTAAAGAATAAACAACACCAACCCCACCAAAAAACTAGGGGTGATCTCAGGTGCTTCGGAAGGGTAAGCAGATCCTGCTCCACATGCGGCACCCGTCGTGTTGCTTATGTGATAACAAATCCGTTAAATAGTTATCTGACCTTTTCAATGACATTAATTTAAACAATAACATTGAGAATGGAAATGGGGAATATGTGAAAGATACAAAAACCCGACAAAATAGCAGACAATAGCCGAAGGCCACCAATGGGTCTTCAACGCAGTGAGAAAATCCCGCACCCGGAGGTACTCCTCAGCTGGCCCCTTAAAAATGTGTATTAGTTCAGTGAAAATGGACGTCACACTAAATTACTTAAAAATTAAACATTAGTAATAACTTAAACTTTATAATATACTTTTGAAACGACTTCTCGTCCTGAATATGCATGAAATATTTGCCACTGGACGTTTAAGCAAACCAATAATTAATCAATCAAATTTTGCTCTCAGTAAAATTGAATTAAACAATATAAGCCACATTGTATCCATCACTTGGTGTCTGTTGTTTGTGTTCTTACAATGTTGTCAGAGCTGTCAAACCATACCTTGTGGCATCAGGTTACTTACAGTGTTGTCAGAGTTGTCAAATTATACTTTGTGGCATCAGGTTACTTACAGTGTTGTCAGAGCTGTCAAATTATATTTTGTGGAATCAGGTTACTTACAGTTTTGTCAGAGCTGTACAATCTTTAAAAATATTTATGTCCAACGTTGTTATTGTGTTGTTTTGCAGGTTCCTGCAAAATAATATTTTTGAAACGTGTTTCTGCATAAATTCTGTCATATTCATCAATGGAAACAGATTTACCTTGGACAAAGACCAATCGAAGTGTAATACATCTGTCTAAAAACTGGATAAAATATTATATACATACTGACAGATGTTTTGTACAGGGAATAGCATGTTTCACGTATTTATGTTAAATATAGGATGTTGTAGGTCTCCTATCAAGTCTTAAAAAATCTGAAGTCGGTTTTATATTTTATAAAACAAATAACGACTAAGATTGATCGTAAGTATACTGAATTCTTCATTACTTACGATCAATCTTATTCGTAAGTTATCGTGTGAAATCGACTCCTGGTCTTTTGGCAGCTTCACCTCTTACCAAAATGATGAATTTAAATAAACAACAAAATCTGAAAGTACAATTTTGTGCATGTAGTGAATGATGCAGGGTAACCTTTTCGTTGACCATAGTTATATGATCTTAAGCTATCTTATCTATAAAATTACATCAGTTTAAATGACCTTTTTTATTTCTTGAAACTGGTATATTTTAAACGTTATAGTAAATAAATCATAAACGATATTTAAACTTCTATAGGGAAACTGCAAACAGATGAAAAAAGCTGACCATAAATATTGCTTTCACAAAAACTTACTTTACTTTGAAAAATGAAAAAAAAAGGATAGAAATGATATAATACGGCTGTAAACCCGCAACATATAGGGACCATTGTACATTGATTGGTCTCTAGGTACTTACAAACTAATGTTTTCAAAACGATTCATTATATCATTGCAAGAGCAAACCAGCAACGAACGAATGCAAATCATGTTTAATGGAAATAAGTAACATACAGTTTTATAAGAGCCGTCAAATCTTTAAAGATATTTCTGTCCAGCGTTGTAATTCGATTGTTATGCATGAACCACAAGCAGTATCTTATTGTTTACATATTAGTGTATACATGTTTTATAAAATTAATTCCACTTGATACCTTAAAATAGGGCAAAATACAAAAGTGGCCGAATTCAGACGACCTTAAGCAATTTTAATTGATAAACATTAATATAAATAATAAAATAACAAAAAATACTGAAATTGAGGAAAGTTCAAAACGGAAAGTCCTTATCAAACGGCAAAATCAAAAGCGCAAACACATCAAATGTCGATATAAACGTCCTTATTTTTGATTTCTTGAAAATTGTACACTTCACATGTAATACCAAAATAAATTGACACGCATTTACAAATCTATGTTGGAAAACTTCAAAATTTTTTGAAGAAGAAAAACTAAATCATTGCGAAAGCAAACCAGCTAGCAACACATGAAGGCAACTTATTTCTGTAGAATCATGAAATTTTATTGTTGTAGAAATAAATGTAATCTTTGCGAGGGCAAACCAGCAACACAGGAAGACAATATTGTTTTTCAGAAACACGTTAATTATAATGTTGTGAGAGCCGTCAAACCTCGAAAGAAATTTACTACTGGTAATGTGATTCGATTGCTTTCATATCTTCTCCAGTGCAGTGTCCTGTTCTGAGCAGATACAGGATAGCATCACCACTGAGAACATTGCATGTCATATTAAGTTAATTTATCAATTCAATATCATCAGCATAATGTCCTTGTCATAGATTTCTAGAATATAATACATGTGAATGTTATACACAATTCAATTGACAGACATTTATAAATCTGGATAGTACAATTGGAAAATGTATTCGAAAAGGTATATTTAATCAATGTTAGAGCAAACCAGCAACACGTACAGGAAAGACAACTATTTTTTTCTAGAAAACATTATTTGTTATGTTGTTAGAGCTGTCAAACTACGACAATGTACGACAGAGACTTATTTTTAGTGATGTAATTCGATTGTAGTCCAGGTGCCGGCAAAAACAATTTTGAAACGAATTTCAGAATAAATCTGTCATATTCATCAATGCAAAATATTTACTTAGGAAGACCAATGGAAGTGTGATATATCTGTTTGATAACTGGTTGTAACAATGCACACATACTGACAATTGCTTATAATACAGTAAATGGCATGATTCATGTTAGACTTCAGAGAGGCGAAAGATACCGAAGGTACATTCAAACTCATAGGTCTAAAATAAACTGACAACGCCATGACAAAATCAAGAATTGACTTACAGACAAACAACAGTACATAAACACAACATAGAAAATTAAAGACTAAACAACACGAACTGCACCAAAAACTGGTGGTGATCTCAGATGCAATGGCAGAGTAAGCAGATCCTCATTCACATGTGGCACATCCTTCGTGTTGCTAATGTTAGTTAAAACGGTGATAGGTCTAAATCGGTAGGTCACATTCGGTGAAAAGCAGACAGGATTGTAATATTATAATTTTTCAAAACAACATATTTGTTTAAATTGAGTAAAGTTTGCAAACTAGACAAATTTATTGGTAGTCTTTTACGCATTTTAAGCTAGCAGTAATTGGAACAGTAATCAAACATTAATTTTGTTGACAATTTTTTCAGTTATCTTAAGAGACAAAATATACGAAAGTTTCGCGGAAAAACCCTGGGTATAATGTTTTTGGTTGTTCTGAACATAGTTTTATTAACTACAGATATAGAACCCCCAGAATGAGTATGGATAATCTCTTTCAAAACGTATGTACAGTGTGTGCTTATTGTAATATTGTTATACAAACTTAACTAGCCACGGTGAGTAGAAAATTGAAATGTAACAGAATGTTAAATCCCGCCGTTTTATGTATTTATCATGCAAAGCTGTACAATTGTAATCTTGTGGTTGTCGTTGGTTAGTTAAAAGATGTGTTATTGTTCAAAAGAACAAATGAATCAGACACAAGTGTTCAACTTAGTCACGTTTCTCCTACGTCTGTCGTTTGTAGCTGTCTTTCATTTTATAATTTTTTATTTATGTTTGTTATACTGATTCAGTCGTTGGTTTTCAATATTTCAATGTTTAACATGTTGCTGTATTGGACTGTTTAAAGCTTACCGTAAGTTTTTCAAATTATGATAATAGTACGGAATAAAATTGAGAATGGAATGGTGAATGTGTCAGAGAGACAACAATCCGACCAAACAGTAGAAAAACAGCCGACGGCCACCGATGAGCCTTCAAAACAGCAAGAAAATTCCGCATCCGGAGGCGGGCTTCAGCTGGCTCCTAGACAAAATGTGAACTAGTTCAATGAAAATGGACAATGAAAACTAAACTCCAAAACATATAAATGAACTAAAATTAAAAAACATACAAGACTAACAAAAGACAGAGGCTCCTGACTTATGACAGGCGCAAAAGTGCGGCAGAATTAAACATGTTTTGTGAGATCTCAACCCTCCCCCTATACCTCTAGCCAATGTAGAATAAACACACACACATTAATACGCACAGTAAAACTCAGTTAAAAAGAAGTCTGAGTCCGATGTCAGAATAGGTAACTTAAGAGGTAACTATTAAACCAAGAGTTCCAAATGGTGAAGTTGAAATCATCCCTTCGTAAATTTTACGGACGCCATCACGAGTTGGTTGACCGTTATGGAATAACCGTATCACAAATGATATGGGATATGTTCCTTACGTCGTAACTACAATCCCCTTCCCTTTCATGAATGTGACCTACCGAATTAGACTATTTACCGGATTTGTTATCACATAATCATCACGACGGGTGCCGCATGTGGAGCAGGATCTGCTTACCCCTCCGGAGCACCTGAGATCACCCCTAGTTTTTTGGTGGGGATACGTGTTGTTTATTTTTTAGTTTTCTATGTTGTGTCGTGTGTGCTGTTGTTTGTTTGTCTTTTTCATTTTTAGCCATGGCGTTGTCAGTTTGTTTTAGATTTATGAGTTTGACTGTCCCTTTGGTATCTTTCGTCCCTCTGTTAAGAAACTAAGCAAAAAAATATGATACATCAATTAACAAGGGACTACTAGCAGTTACTGACATGCCAGCTCCAGACCTCGATTAAACTCACTAAAAGATTATGTCTTCATCATATGAAAATCAAGCACAGTCCCTCCCGTTAGGGGTTTAGTATCATACTATCATAAAATATATGAAAAGAATATAAGCCGTATCATGCCAACAACTGGTTATAGAATAAATGTGTTTATTTCCGATGCACAGACCCTATGAGTGAATACATATTAATACCAAAATATGCCATCTTTAATGATCTGACAACACTATCATAAATATAAGTCTTTTTAAAGGTTTGGTTAGCTTTTGAGGTGAATGTCGATATTTTTGTTCTATGTATAGAATATTACTATAAAAAAATGGATGTAAATTACCTGAACGTATACGGTGTCTGCATGTTGATTTATATTTATGAATGATGTCCTTGTACGGATGATAAAATTTAGTAAATGTTTTGACTAGTTTGTGATATCGAAAACCCTGGTGTAATAATTTTTCAGTAATACAGAGATTTCTTTCGTTAAAATCGAATATGTTGTTACATACACGAGCGAATCGAATAAGTTGAGATATATAAACACCATAAGATGGTGACAAGGGCACTTCACCATCTAAAAATGGATAATTAATATTAGGAAACGAAAAATTATCTCTTTCTTCATACATTTTGGTATTAAGCTTCCGTTACAGATATAGATATCAAGAACCAGGAAAGTGCAGTGTTCATTGTTAGTATTAGCTTTATTTAAAGTAAGTTCAGCAGGATATATCTCTTTAGTGTATATAGTAAAGTCGTCATTATTTAGACCCAATATATCATCCAAATATCTTAAAGTGTTATTAAATTTTTGTATCAGATGTTGTTTCGATGGAAGTCTTTCTTTTTATCTTTAATTGTTAATTATAGATGATGTGTCTTGGTAATCATACATGCATCACATCACCCTGTCTTTATTTTAGATTTGACTGACTTATTTCAGGCAACTTGACAACTCTAATTTATTTCAAAGAATGGTCACGATAGCGGTAAGCAAACTCAAAGTATAATAAGCAGCTGTTTTTATGAAATCATGGAATGCCATCCTGTCTTATCGATCATCAACCACTAAAATGATTAGAATGCACACTCAACACTGTTTCATATTGGTAAATATAGCTACTGTTTTTTTCTGTTTTCCCTTTAAATTAATCATAAAAAAACAATTGTTTTTGGTATTACGAACTATAAAAGTCAGTCTCAAAAACTAAGAGCAATCCAGTACGGAACCCATATACAAGATAAGATATTTCTTAATAAACTTTTTTTTTGTATCAGAACTTCTTATAACCTTTCTAAAACAATAATATTAAACAGATTTCTAAAGAAATAATAAGGTTTGGGAGTGAATGGATGAACATTTGACCCGCATTTGCATAGTTTCGGTTATTTGTTGTGCACACAATGTTAAAATGGTATTGAAAAAATCAAAAACTTTATCCCGATTAATTGAAATATTTCAAAGTCTAAATTTTAGAGAAAGTATATAATTGATGATAGAAGATATTAAATAGAGAGAAGCAAAGAACTATCCATTTTACAAATTTGGTTTTGTTTTAACATTTATTATGTTTTGAAATTCACTCGTTGTTAAATTACAAAGTCGCATGAACCTATCATACCAAATTTAAATGTAAAACTATCAGATGTATAATGAACAGGGTAATGAATGACGTAATTTCCTCAATCATTTGCCAATCAACAGACACAAAGTTGTTGCCCTGTATCCATTTCCAATAAAAAAAATATATAACAGTTCATAAATTGACCAGATTGAGTTGTTTTTTTCATGCATAAAACTAATCCAGTTTACGAGGTGAAACAATGTTAATTTCGAGTACGATAACATTCGGTTAAACAAATTTACGCTTGTAAGTCGAGTTATTTTCAATTAATTCACGTTATAAACGCAACGAAACATAGGTTACTCTTACTTCACTTAAAACTATATCTTACATTGTCAAGAATAATTTTGTGTTTTCATTTAAAATGTCAGGTTTTAAAAAGAAAAAGAAATCTTTTTCCGGGTTTTGCATGTAAAAACAATTGAGTAGGAAGAATATATATGTGTCCTTATGAACTGACTTGATTCATTCTTGTTTGTATCATAAGTGAAGGACCACACCATGTATTCATTACAACCCTACGTAATATAGGTTCGTTCACCGTCATGTTCTATTCTGGATGTGTTTCTGAGTGCTCCTGATAAGTGGATTATGTCTAATCACCATGTCTTTACTAAACAGTTTTACTGCTGTGAAATCACTGTTTCATTTTTTCAAAGCAATTATACTTTTTAATGGAAATAGTAAGTCAAGTGAACAAAATTCAGAAAATGAAAGTATTTCACTGGATTTATCAGCTGAAAATGTGCCAGACATTTCGCAATTATCTCCAAAGAAGCACAGTGTAACATAGCATAGTCGCACAACATATGTTACAAGATGTACAGATAATTTTCGATAATGATCTTAACTTTATTTTCAGTATGGAAATATATACAAAACTGTCAGTAACTCAGTAACAGTGGCATTAGATGTAAGTACTGGTTAATTATCTAATTAATATTCAAGGTTGTATTGTTTATACTTGGATTGACACTTTTTGGGCAACCTGTGAATCCCCTGAAAAAGAAATCACTTCATCCCAACCAAGATCATCCACACCAGTTGAATTTATAGAAGAAATGTTAAAAAGTTCCATTGAATTTTCCCAAGAGAACTGTCAAATGTCCGAAGAGAATTAATAATCAAGCTCAAAACCTTAACCTCTCATTAGACTCAATAACTGAACTTTCCAAATCAAAAAATGATTTCAAATATGATGGGAAAAGTAGGGAGGACATAATTCAGATTATTAATGGTCTTGAATCAAAATTGGTAAAAAAATGCATTGATGTTTCCATACAAACTGAAAGTTTAGCTATATCTATTGATTATCAAACATCAACATTTGTCAACACACGTGATGTGTAAATACAAACAGTACTAATTCCAGCTCCTAGGCTCTCAAAATTGAAACTTCATAAGGAACCATACCAAACTATCACCAAAAATAAATCCCAGCCTGAAAACCAAATTCAACACTTAAAATCTACCAAAACCCGAAATTTTGAACAATCTAAATCCAGTGATAAAAACAAAATTATCGGTTCATCCATTCTAAAAGAAATGTGAACTTCTGGCCTATCTAAGACAGATTTAAGAACATTCAGATGTGCCAACATTTATAAGATCACTAGTGAAATTATGAATATGAACTTAAGAACATATGAGAATATTATTCTTCAAGTTGGTGGAAATGATGTAAGTGCTGGAAAATCCCCAAAAGATGTAGACGACCATAAAAGTCTGATATGGACACCTTATTCGTGTAGCAATAAGGATTGTAACATCATAGTCTCAGTACTCCCCCCCAGGAAATGATGTAAATGTGTACAGGGCAAATGTAATCCTACAAAAACTGTGTCAACATTTTGGATTGGTTTTTATACGACAGTATGAGATGTAATTACTATATGATTGACAGTTTCAGCCAGAATAAAGGTTTCCATATTCATTTCAACTCCAGACTTACATCCAGATACATTAAAACAATAAATAATATCCCAAGTTAAGACAATACCTCAGAATCAGTGGGCATGGGAATTACAAGAACACATGAAAGAGGCACATCAGATTGTTCAGAGACATGTCTCTGGTCAAATGTTAAGGCAAAAGAAAAACCATGACATAAATGTCAATCTGATGTATGTCCTAATTGTGGTGAACTTAACAATAAAACATCCTCGTGTAGATTTGGAAAGAAAATTAAATGTTATAAATGTAAAATGTAACATGTATGGCCACAAACTGAAATTTTGTACAGCATGAAAAAATGGCAAAGAAGAGAATGCCAATGTAACCACTGTTTCAAACAGATTTAACACACTTTCAACATTATGCTCTGAATGCAATTTATTATCTTGAAAATGCAAGTCCACATTTTCTATTTCACAAGAGTATGGAATTTTTAAAAGAAACAAAAAGGGGAGTGTTAATTATGTTATCATTAAAGAAAAAGAGAATGGTAATTATTCATTCGACACAACTAAGAAATAGTCTATTGTAAAACTTAATAGTATTAATGATGCATTAATTAATTCAAACAATGCTGACACTTTATCTCAAACATGTTGACATGATACATTACGTGATGATAAGCTTGATACAAACTGTGTAATGTCTAATAATGATTGTAATATTATCATATCATGTGATTTATTGTATCAACTCCCTGAGACCAATTTCCTAATTGATGCGAAATTATCTTGTATCTATGTATTTACTTTAGCAATAACTATTTCTATGTATTATCTAATCAATTTGAAAAACCATGCATTGACAAGGAAAGCAAATAGATGTTGGTGATAATATGTTTGATACATATGGTTTTAGTAAATCTAAAGGTACAGTACTACCCGTGACTTTATCTTATTAATGGTGGCCATACAAAATATGTTCATCATGGTGGCCCTATATGTTCATCATCATACCCCTGTTGCTTTTCTAATACACAAGGTATTAATCAAAAACTAGTCAAGGATAAAGGGAAATCTTGAATGCATTGAAGTGTTCAAATTATGTAATTTACAGGTCATGTGTCTCAGGTAAAATATACATCTATGTGTTTGTCAATTTTATTAACTGTGATTATGACAAGAAATTCAAAAAATAAATAAAATAATAAAACTAGTTGAACAAATAGCTTAATAAAAAAAACTGTCTCATCACTATTTGTTTTGGTATTATACCTTTTATATAATATTTAATTAATTTTAGTTATTTTTTAATGTTTTAAGTCTATTTTTTGGTAAGTGAAGAATAAATGAATATCATTTTCATTTATAACTGCAAACAATTACAATGCCTGCCTTTTGTCTTTAGGACTTACGCTAAATAAAATTAAGGCAGTTTATTATTTCTCTATAGAATATTCATCACAGCACAATTTGATAGTATTTTTATTGTCATATGATATTTTAAATATGATCCATGTTTTAGAGGTTAAGCATTTCTTTTAATTTTTAATTCTTGGGTAAGAGACATTATTATGAGAATAAGTAAATGATTTTAAAATAGATTATCTCAAAGTTGTTTTGTTAATTTTACAATCAAGGAAGGAGTGTTCTTCATTGATCAACAAGAGGCACAGTTTACCCATTCTATCCTTTCTAGAAATTTTACATTATCCACTATTTTCTATTTCTAAATTATGACCAATAAATCTCTAAATTATGACCAATAAATCTCTAAATTATGACCAATAAATCTCTACATATTGAAACAATCAAGTTTACAGTTTTAATCATCAGTTTTTATTCTTAGATTTTTCTTTAAATTAATTTTTTATCAAGGACTTTAACAGTCTTATATTAATTCATTCAAGTCCCTGTAATTATCAACTTTATCTAAAAGGCCTAGATTAAGTGAAATATTCTTTGCAATGTATACCAAGAATATGTATCATGCCACTCCAGCACTTTCGACAATATAATACACCGAAAAATATTCAGAACATTTTTCATTATGATTAGCATTTTTAATGCACATTTATAAGAATTTGATGATAACTAGGTGGGCATTTGGAAAATAAGTCTTTTCAGTGATTGTTTGTGCACAACTCTTGTTTTGAGATTTGAAACAAATTTTGATAAACAAAATTAGTTTTTTCCTAAACCATGTAAACCATATAATGCTAGTTGTAGTTTTCTAGAACAATATCACATATATTAGATGTTATCAAAATTTATTGTAAAAGGATTGATATTGATCATCTTATTTTGTTAAGAAACTGACTTCCTTTCTCAATTTTATTGTTTAATTACTTTCATGTTTTTAAATGTCATTTGCATGATAATTAGTTATTATTAATAGTAAAAATTCATTTAATAATGCAAACAAACAATTGAATACAAGATACATCATGTACATCATGTACATTAACCTTTTACTTAAAAAAAACAATAATTAAAATTTTGTGTATTTAAAATGCTTGTCAATAACTTTATCTTGGACTTTTTGCCATTTCTACTCAAGATTCATACCAAGAAGAAATTAAAAAAATAAGAAACAAAAAAGTAATGAAAAAAAAACATACAAAAATGAAAAAAATAAATAAAATTAAAGGCAAAAAATAATAATAATAAATTGACAGAGTAAAATAATATTTTATTCTACATTTTCAATAAAAGGTGTAACGTCAATTTTAAAAGAAACCCGAGTTACCAGTACAGGTAAATTTTAAAGAAACATACCAACTAAAATCTTCAACCCTGATTGATTTTTACAGGTAACATAATTAGATAACACATCTACCTATGTTTTATGACCCCAAATAAATGGCCAACATCTCAATATTGAATATCCGATTAAATGTTCACCATTGGATGTTGACCATGCAAGAGGGTGGACATAACTAAGAGGATGTCACATGTTGTACTTTATCAGGATTTGTTCTCATAATGTTAATAGGATTAAAAGTAAATATGATGATATCAAACAAACACTTATGTTTATAAATAACCCACCTGATGTAGTGGGTATGTGTGAAATATTTTTAACTAAAAACACTACAGATAATGAATTACAAATAACTGGTTACTTATCTGAAAGAAAGAAAAAAATGTTCAAGACAAAACAACATTGAAATAGGAGGTATTGACACAATGTGGTTTGAAGTAAAACCAGATTATGAAAAAATAACTTTTGCTATGTTTTGTGTACAGACCTCCAAAGTCAACAATAGACTGGGTTGATGATTTTGAAAGAGAACTAGGAATGACAGTGACCATTTATTCACATATATTATTATTGAGTGATTTTAATATGAATTTTAAAGCACCAAGCAAACCTTCTAAAAATGGCTGAGTGTTTTAGAATCGTTCGATATTCAACAATTGATTGAAGATGCTACAAGGTTCACAAAGGATTCTAGTACATCGATTGATCTAGATAGTGACCATTATCATATTTCTTTAACCAGGAAAGAAGTTAATAAAGACGAAAAGAATACACACAGTACAATCACATAAAGGAGTTAAAATGACCAAAATGAATTTCTATTAGACCTATAAAGTACAAATTCTTTATAAAATTGAATTTGAATTCTTCTGTCTGTCTACAATTATGTTATGATAAGTTGAACAAAGTTTTAGATAATCATGCTCCTGTTGATGAAAAAAGAGTTAAACAGGATAGGCAATCTGATTGGTATAATAGTGAAATTAGTTATGCTAGGAACATGAGGGATAAATATAATGCACTTGGATTGTGAAGTGAATATATATTTTAGATTTTAGATGCCTTCATAGTCTAAACCCTAAGGTAAAACATCCCCAAATGAGTTAACTACAGATGATAACAACACAACGACAAATAATAAAAAAATCAATAGCAGATACTTTTAACATTTTTTTGACTTCCTGTGCCGAAAAAGTAAATGAGCAAAGAGACAATACATCTGTTGACAAGGCGGATTTCAATAATCTTAGCACATTCATTGAAAATCAATTAGTACAAGAAAAACATGAGAAATTTACCTTAACACCAATAAAGATAAATGAGCTATTTGATGAGTTAACAAAACCTGATGTAAATAAATCATCGGGTTTGATAACAATGGACCCCAAATACTTAAAATAAGTGCCCCACATATTGCCTCTCCTCTCACATAAGCCTCAAATCTATGTTCGGCCTCAAATCTATGTCGTTTCACCAAATCTATGTCCTTTTTAATATTGCGTCATAGACGTTTCAAATCTATGTCCTTTATTTACCCAAATCTATGGCCATTTTTGGCTCAAATCTATGTCTTTTCATTGACGTGAAACATAACAAAACGTCATCAAGTAAACAATGAAAAGTTAACAATTACAGGTAAAAGTACGGCCTTTAACACGGAGCATTAACTCACACCGAACAAACATTGAACAAGTGGTTTATATGACAAAAGCAAGGTTAAAATTTTATCTATTAATACATATGGTTTAAAATTGCTTTATATTTTGTGTTTTTAAACTGGAGGAAAATCTGTTATGAAAAGTGGACTGATGGAATATTTTCAAATACGTCAACTAGAGATTATCCTCTTGAAATGTTTTCTGACAATTATCGGGATATCTTTACTTACTCCTACTTTTTGGGAATATTTATAATTCAAAACAAATCCAGCCATGAACAAAGGGACTGCAGTGTTTACATCTGGTTTCTGGAGAGAAGGAATGTGCCGAAACATAAAGAATGATTCTTTTCGGGGAAAGATTTTTGTTATTAAAGACATAATTACAAGTTTTACATTTGAACTAAATAGATATCAGCTAAGACCAAACAATTGATATATGCTTTATTGTGATTTAAAAATATTTTAATTAAAAATATAGAGCGCATAACTTTTTTTTTAGCAATTCATAATGATTTTATTGATATTTAAAGTAAGATATGATAGATAAAGTGGTATGAATGTCAATTTAACAGCAATATGAAAAAAATAGAGACAATAGAAGTACGCTGAAGTTGCATACAAATATTCATTCTTTACTGTCCTTTTGATAAAAAAAAGTATGTGTAGTTTAATTATTGAAGACGGTTTACAATAATAACACACACATGTAAAGATTTTAACTACAAACATGGAGAAATTACTTTATAAATCAAAAATCATACAAGACCGTACTTAAAAAACAATATTTTAAATCAGGGACTTTCTTAGTCCCTGTTTAAATACAAGCGAAATAATCTAGCTAGATTTACTTATACTTGAGCTCTTGTACACACAGGGAGAACACATACCAATAAATTAATATTGAACTATGGGAAATTACTTAATAAAAAAAACCTATAAGGCCGAAATTATAAGACGGGCATAAATTTGCGCATGGCTGAAAAAGAATTAAAACATTACACAGTTTTAAAGCCTTATCTTTTATAACGGACATAGATTTGAGAAAAAACGTCACGATTAAAATTCGGCCACAGATTTGAGGCCAAATTATTTTTTAAGGACATAGATTTGTGAATGAGGTCATGATAAAAAATCGGCCACAGATTTGAGGCCAAATAATTTTTTATGGACATAGATTAGCGATTGACGTAACGATGGGGCATATATTTGAGAAACGAACACAGATTTGAGGTCGTACACAGATCTGAGGTTTACATATATTCAACAGAATGATAGATACTGGTGTATATCCTTCATTACTGAAAACTGCTAAGGTAATACTAGTTTACAAAGATGGTGACAAGGTTTTGGCAACAAATTACAGACCCATATCTGCTCTTTTATCTCTATCAAAAGTATTTGAAAGGCATGTATCAAATAACATGTACAAGTACTTGTCTATAAATTTAAACTTTTACATCCTACACAATCAGGTTTCAGGCCACATTATGCTTGTTAAATGAACTTATTGATATCATTGACAAATGGCTGCAAGAAATTAATGATGGTAATTTAAACCTTGCATTACTGTTGGACTTCAAAACAGCATTTGATTTTGTAGATCTTGACATTTTTTGCTTAAAGCTTGCTATTTATGGATTCAATGAGACTGCAGTAGGTTTTGTCAGGTCATACCTAAGTAAAATAACACAGCAAGTAAACATTTGCAATGTTAATTCTGATAAAAAGATATGTGAAATTTGGTGTTTCCAAGAATCTATACTAGGTCCTCTATGATAGTCTCATTTATAAATGACCTTCCCCTTTGCATTACAAATTGTAAAACAGACTTGTATGCTGATGATACTACTCTTCATAAATCCGGGAAAACATATAAAATTTACATGATGATGTACAAGAAGATTTATTGACAGTTGAAGAATGGAGCAAAATGAATAATATGTTCATCAATACTAAAAAAACAAAATGTTTGGTTACTGGAACAAGTCAGAAGTTATCAACTCTATCTTTTCAAACAAATTTACAAATCAATTCAGAAACACTGCAAAATTGATCATGTGAAAAATTATTAGGTGTTAAAATTGACAGCACACTTAGCTGGACAAATCAAATTGATCAAGTTTGTGCTATCATTTCATCAAGAATGTACCTTTTTTCTAAATTAAAGAAATGTTTAGATATTAATGTGAGGAAAGCATGTTATAATGGATATATTCTGCCGCTCATCGATTACTGCTGTATGGTTTTGGGAGAATGTAAAAATGAAGGGATAATAAGAATTTTAAAACTTCAAAAAAAGAGCAGCATGATTAATTGTTGATGCAGATCCTCTATCCCCATCAGCCCCTTATTTAAAGAACTTGGATGGATGACAATAGAAAACAGAATGAAATACCACAAATGTTTTCTGCTATATAAATGTATGCGGAAAGAAGCACCACAGTACCTACTTCAAAAGTTTCAACTGATATCTGTTAATAATCCGTATGCTTAAGGGGTATTACTGAAGGTAATTCAATAGTTCCTAAGCCAAAAACTGACCTGTTTAAAAAATCTTTTTCTTATTCTGGATCAGTTTTATGGAACGGACTACCATATGAATTGTGTAACGTGCAAAACACTTTTTCTTTTTAATCAAATTTTAAAACGATACTTAAGGCAGTCCCAATATTCTGTTTTGAAATGATTGCAACTATTACTTTTTTAGAATGTATGATTTTGATTTGTATATAATATCTATTTATTACATGCACACTGTAATTGTTTTGTTGGTACATGTACATTGAACTATCATGACTACACGATACGATTGTGAACTGACACTGTGTTAATATATTGTATATTTGGTTTTTTATCTTATAATTTTCTACTTCTATTGTATATGAGGGTTATTAATTTTATTAATTGTTGTAACTATGTAAATAAAGAATCTGTATTATTATTATTATTATTATTATTATTATTATTATTATTATTATTATTATTATTATTATTATTATTATTATTATTATTATTATCCTATTTACCTTGAGGGTGGTAACGACTTAAACAGGAATTTAATCCTTCGGTCGAATGTTAGCACACAATTCAAAGGTTGTCACTGATTGCTTAATACATACATTACACTTGTTTTTCGTTTACTGTGGGTTTTTTTTTACAGAAATCCCCCATCTTCACCTAATTAATATTATCAAATCAATTGCATACATCTAAATGTTCTTACTAGTGACTTCTTACAAATGATACAAACTCAAATTAAAACGAAATTGTTACACATCTCTAAAGATTTTATTTATATCGTGTTAATAACCCTACACAAGGACAAAAGAAAAATTCCTTTAGATATTAAGTAGCTTTATACAATATTTATTTTAGTTTTTGGGCAAAATATAAAACAGTCAATTGTAAAACGTAGCAAAGTAAACAATGTTTATGTTGTTCTAAATAGTTGAAGTACTAACCATAGACGTTTATCAGCGGATTGATAAGGTTTGGAATTATTAAAAAAGTTTGTCATCCCTGGCCCAGTTAACCATTATATTATAAAATGATATAGGGAAACCTCTCCATTGACAACATTTAGACGAGCTTTAGTAGCTGATATCTGCATATGCATCAGTTTAAAAGGCCTCTTTTAAAAAAAAATAACAAATACAAGAAGACGGGGTATTATTGCTAATGAGACAACGTTCCACCAGAGATCGAACGACGTAGAAGTTAAGAACTATTGGTCACAATAAAATCTATAAGCAAAAACCATAGCGCATAGTAAGTTAAAAGAAGCCACAAAATGATTAATGTAAAACAATTCAAACGAGGAAACTAACAACCTGATTTGTGTGCAAAACAATGAACGAAAAACAGATATGACAAACAACAACAAACACAACCACTGAATTACAGGCCCCTGACTGGAGACAGACACGAACAGAATATGGAGTGTTTAAACATTTCAAAACATGTTTGCTTATGTCAAATCGTGTGTAGCAAAACATTATAAAAGCAAACTAAAACAACCAGTTTACTTATATGATCAATATAAAGCACGCATTACAATATAACAAAATAACAAAAAAGACACACTTTACAGATACAAGAGTTACAGTTACTTTAGGCTACATGTAGTTCAAAGCCAATAAAAACAAATAACAACTTATTTCTCTTCCACTACAAAATCAGTAAGTACACATCCAACTTCCAATGAACATATGTAAAGACGTCATTAACAATCAGCGAAAACCATGATATCATGTAATGGTACACTTAAGAAGTTATGCAAAAAATTTCTCAAAATTAAAGAAAACCGACTTAAAGGTTTTACTATTTTACCAATTACTATCTTAAATCTATCTTGTTAATGACCCTAAATATGATATAATAGAAGAAAGTCAGATTTCAGATGGCTTTATCAAATAATAAAGTCATATAATGTTATAAACATTAGAAGATATGGTAGGATTGCCAATGAGACAACTATTCGTAAAAGTTTATATGAAATGGATATAATCAATTATAGGCAACCGGACGGCCTTCAACAATGTGTTAGTTTGGGGATAAACACAAGAAAGTTAAATTGAAGTTGTCCAAAGTGCAAAGATTTTACAGTTCCAGTAATGTGGACTTCTAATCAAAGATGTTCCAATTTATAGCACCAGATTGAAAATACTATCCCTTTTGTGCAAGGTTTGCTCCCAATATCAATACAAATTCTGGTATCTACTTTCAATTATTTTTTTGTTCCAAAAAGACACAGGGCAATATCACTATATCACATATCATCTTTAGCTGTCTTGCGAATTCCATATCATCAATCTCAACGTCCTTATCTTTTATTTCTTAAAAATTGTACACTTCAGATGCAGTACCAAATTCAATCTCACCAATTTGTAAACCGTTGAAAGAAATTCAAAAACCTGTTTTCAAAGTTGTAAAAGATGATTTAGATCATCCCGACGGCAAACCAGTAACACACGACGGCAAATTATGTTTTGCGGAATAACGATACTAACAATGTTATGAAAGCTACTGCTGTAGTTCGATTGTTTTGCAGAAACGTGCAAAATAACATTTTTGAAAAGGATTTCTGCATAAATTCTGTCATATTCATCAATGGAAACATTTTTCTTGGAAAAAGAAAACCAATGGAAGTGTAATACGTCTGTTTAAAAACTGGGTAATTATTGCATACTCACTGATAAATGTTTTAATACAATGAATAGCATGATTCACTTAAATGATTGATGTTAAAACAGCATGTGTTTTAAAGAGATTGATGTCCAGAATTCGATTGTTGTGCAGGTACAAAATGTACCATCAGCAGAATTGTTCGTAATATATGAATATTAGTTAATATATGTTTTATAATATGAAATCCAGTTGATCACCATAAGATTGGACAAGATACAAGAAGTCCGAATTAAGATGACATTAAGCAGCCTGATCAATTCACATGCAGACACATAATAAAATAACAAAAATACCGCATTCCTAGGACAATTCAAAACGGAAAGTCCCTTATCAAACGGAAAAATCAAAAGATCAAACACATCAAACGTCGATTTAAACGGGGTTTTATTTATTTCTTGAAAATTGTACACTTTACCTGTAATACCAATTAAATTGACACACATTTATCATGTTTTTAAATCTAAGTATCAAAATTTCAAAATGTTTTTCAGAGGAAAACTAAACCATTGCAACAGCAATCTAGCAACGCACGAAGAAAACTTATATTTGCAGAATCATGTAACCGTCAAATCTTAATTCGGATGTTTCATATATTCTTCAGTTAAACATCTTGTCCTAAGAAGCTCAATCACCTCAATGTTTTAATACAATAAATAGCATGATTCAGTTAAATGATTGATGTTAAAACAGCATGTTCTTTAAAGAGATTGATGTCCAGAATTCGATTGTTGTGCAGGTACCATAAGCAGAATTGTTCGTAATATATGAATATTAGTTAATATATGTTTTATAACATGAAATCCAGTTGATCACCATAAGATTGGACAAAGTACAAGAAGTCCAAATTAAGATGACATTAAGCAGCCTTATCAATTCATAAGCAGACACATAATAAAATAACAAAAATACCGCATTCCTAACACAATTCAAAACGGAAAGTCCCTTATCAAACTGAAAAATCAAAAGCTCAAAGACACCTCGGAGTTCAGTATTTTTGCGATTTTACTTTTTATCCAACGTCGATCTAAACTTTTTTTTCAATTTTAAACCATTGCAAAAGGAAACCAGCAACACACGAGGAAAACTTATTTTGGCAGAATGATCAAATCTCGATTTGGATGTTTTCATATCTTCTTCAGTAAAATATTTTGTCCTAAACAGATAACATCACCACTGAGAACATTTCATATAATGTTTAGGTATTTTATGAATTCAAAATCCTTATCATTGCTTACTTGAAAATATTAATATTAATTATACAAAATTCAATTGACAGACATTTATAAATCTTGATAGGACAATTGGAAAATCGATTTATGACTTTATTTAAAAAAAGACATATTTAATCAATGCAAAAGCAAACTAGCAACACAGGAAAGGCAACAATTGTTTTCAGATTAATGTTTTTGTTATATTGACAGAGCTGTCAAATCATGGAAGAATTTTACTTTTAGTGAAGTTAGAGTTAGGGTTAGGGTTATGGTTATGGTTAGGGTTAGGGTCCAGGTGCCGGCAAAATAACATTTTTGAAACGAATTTCTGAATAAAAGCTGTCATATTCATCAGTACAGATATATTCACATTGAAAACCGAAGATCAATGGAAGTGTAATAAATCTGATAACTGTTTGTAATAATGCACATTATTAATTCATTTTTGACTTAAGAGAGGCAAAAGATACCGAAAAGACATCCAAACACATAGGTCTTAAATAAACCGACAACGCCATGGCAAAAAAAGGAAAAAACCAACAGACAAACAACAGTATTTAAAATTCAACATAGAAAACGAAAGACTGAACAACACGAACCCATAAAGACTTGGGGTGATCGTAGCTGCTATGAAAGTGGACGCAGATCTTGCTCCACATGTGGCACGTACATGTACGTCTAGTTGCTCATGTTAGTACAAACCCGGTTACAAGTCTTATTCGGTAGGTCACATTCGGTTAAAGGGGACCGGATTATAGTTACGACAAAACACTGACTATAAATATATCAAATATGTAAAGGTTCTTTTTTTGACATTTCTTGACAATTATAAACTTTACATGTAATACCAAATGAAAAATACCAAATGAAATTGACACAAATAAATAGCTTTTTGAAGAAAATTGCAACAGTTTTTCAAAAAGAAAAAATAGATCATTGCAAAAGCAAACCAGCAACAGAGGAAGACAATTATCATTTTGAAGAATCAAGTTTTTTACAATGTAGTTAGAGCCGTCAAACCTTTGCTGTAATGGAAATGTGTACTACAAATAAAAAAAAAATGTGTCAATGTGTCGCCTCAGATCCATAATGGTATTCCTCCTACACGAGGTTTGGTCTACATTTTTAAAAGAATTCTGTTTATCTGTTATACTTGAAAATCTTACCCTAATTATCCTAAACCGATAGAGGATACCCTCAACATCGACAAAATTAAATTTATCTGAAGTTATTAAACAAATCTATAAGATAAAGCAAAACGTCTTGATTTTTTAAATCTTGAAAATGGTACACTTTACAAGAAATACAAAAATAGATTTACCCAAATTCCTAAATCTTAGTAAGAAAGTTGGTTCAGTAGAACAAAAACTAAATCAATACGACAGCAAACAAGACACACATACGGCAAAACTAGTTTTATAGAATTATGGAACCGCGAAACATCGAAAGATTTTCTTTTGTGTTTTTTTTTTATTGTTTTAACGTAGTTCTGCATAAAGTTTATAATTGCATCAATGCAAACACATTGATTTAAAAAAAAAAAGAAAAACAAACGTTTATGTAAAAATTTACATGTTCAAGGTCGGCTATTTCAGAATTCTGTTATTTTTGTTGCATTATCAATGATTACTATAAATACATTATTAAGTATCTTTGTGAACATGCTAACAACAGCTACGTCGATATCAATGTTTTTCTATTTTAATTCGGATCTTGTGAACATGATAATCAGACCCAAATTTCATATCGCGAGGACATTTCATTAAACTACATGAAGTAATTATGGTTTAAAAATAGTTTATATCTCTCAATCAATAATTAACGACAACTCCTGCAAATGTGGAAACCATTTTAGAGCTTGAATGAAAACAATGATTTCAGTTTTATAATGTCTTTTTAACACAATCAGAACTTTAACGGTATAGATAAATAAGTTTATTTGAAAAATACACCTATATGGGTCAAGCAAACACACAAAATATAACACTTATTAACACAGTAGTCAAGAATGACAAGTATAAGTATAAAAAGAAACAAACATAGATATTATAGTGTAAAAGAGGGACGAAAGATACCAAAGGGACAGTCAAACTCATAAATCTAAAACAAACTGACAACGCCATGGCTAAAAAAGAAAAAGACAAACAAACAACAACACCCACGACACAACATAGAAAACTAAAGAATAAACAACACGAACCCCACCAAAAAACTAGGGGTGATCTCAGGTGCTCCGGAAGGGTAAGCAGATCCTGCTCCACATGCGGCACCCGTCGTGTTGCTTATGTGATAACAAATCCGGTAAATGGTCTAATTCGGTAGGTCACATTCATTAAAGGGAAGGGGATTGTAGTTACGACGTAAGGAACATATCCGATATAATTTGTGAAACGTTATTCCATAACGGTCAACCAACTCGTGATGGCGTCCGTAAAATTTACGAAGGGATGATTTCAACTTCACCATTTGGAACTCTTGGTTTAATAGCTTCCTTGTGAGCAGCAACCCTCTATCAAGAAAATCATGATAGGAAATGCAAGCACGGGAATATCGTATCAATTAGGAGATATATACCCCGTATGCAGGTGCTGCTGGAATGTTGCTACTTAGAAATGGAAAGTTCACAATTGGAAAGCTGAAATCATCTCTTTTGTCGTAAAGTTTTGTTTTCAACCGACCCTCATTTTCAATTTCTAGATGTAAGTCAAGATATGAGGCCGACTTAACTGTATCTGTAGTATCCTTTATCTCTAGCTCGATACGTTCGACTTTGTTCTCATGTTTGCAAGTATGAAGATTGCTTCACAAGGTCACCAACTGCTGTCAAAAATTCGGACTCAGGATTTGAAATCTATTTTAGCTTGAAAAGTGGTTGAGAATTTGTATGAGCAGGTTTTATATTATCATTTTTTTAAACAACAGATCTCTCAAAGTTGAGTAAAGTTTGCTATTTAGAAAAATGGTACTCATGATCAAGATTATTATAAAATTTACATAACTTTTAGTTTCTAGGTATATTTCTATATCTTTCTGTTTTACTTCTAGGCTAATGTCACTCAACCGAAATTTAGATTAACTGTCTGGTTTTAAAGGGGGCTCTTTAATAAGTAATCCTCTAGTTTAATCTCATATTGTATTGGGATATTACGAAACAATTTTGAACTGTCAGTAATAAAAGAAAATTTATTGAAGACCTGATTTGTGTAAACTACATGTATTATCTGTTTAAACTTCATTTTTATGGAATATTCAGCTTTGCTATATGGTTGATCATAAGTTTCAAAATCTGCAGCATCTTATCCTGATTTTTGTTATATATTTAGAGCAAAACTAAACCAACTATGAACTTTGTCATTTTTCAAATTCATAGACTTCTTGTACCATTGGGTTAATATCATAGGTATGAAATTTCCAGAAATATAAAAAGTAATAATTGTTGATATGTTTTCTATATTAACTTATATCTTGTCGATAATACTAAAATCTGACAAAATGAAAGAAAAACATAATTCAGAAGGTTTTCTATTGTCTGATCACTTCAATAACATAAATCTAAATCCTTATTTTCTTATTTCTTAGAAATGAAGTCAGTGGAGACCATGGGTATGGGGGACAATTCTTAAAAATGTATTGGAAGTCATTAGTTTGTTCTTACCTAGCAGTAATTGAAACAGTGATGAAACTTTTATGTTGTATAGAATTTGTTATGAGAATGATGCAGGACGATCTAAGAAAATCGGACAAGCTAAAAAGGTAGAACATTAACTTTCATACATGAAATACTATTAAAACAAAACTATTTATTGAGGAGTTTTAGATTTAAATATTGTCTTGGAATTTTTAGGAAAAAATTGAATTGGAAAAAAAAAGGATTGCATAATGAAGTTATAATTTTTAGTGATTAGCTATAGGTTGATAGACTGATAATACTTAAATGTGATTGTCATATTAGTTTGAACAGAATACAATAAATTCGAATTGAAGTAGTCCAAAGTGCAAATATGTTGTTATTCTGAAAATATGTCCTACTTATCAAAATTGTACAAATGTAAACCATCAAATCGGAAATGGTATTCCGCATTAGTAAGGTTTGATTTCAATGTGGATAAGAAATATTTCATTTCTGCTAAAGTAAAATATCGTTTCTTAAACGGATTCATGGTAACATCACCACTGACACAGTCATTCTAAGATATATGATCAATTGAATAGCACACATCTTAACGTCGGTATTTTTGATTTCTTAAAAGTGTTACATGTTACATGTAATACCAAATTAATTGATACAAATTGAAAAACTTTTGTTGGACATTTAAAAATTATTTAAAAAAGATAGACTAAATCAATGCGAGAGCAAACAAGCAACAAACGAAGGCAAATTAGTTTTAGTAAAATCAAATTACTTACAACCATTCTAGAGCCGTTAAACCCCGAAAGAGAGTTACCTCTATTGTTGAAATTTGGTTATTGTCCAGCCTCCTGCAAAATAATATTTTTAAAAAGTATGTATCTTAAAATTTAAAAATATAAAATGTTCAATGTCTGCTATAAGAAGTTGGTCTTCAAACAGTTTTACTACATAATCGAAATAAAATTTGATTACCTATATATATGTATCTTAGTGACCAAATTTAAAACAGCTATGTTGAAACCAATGTTCACATATCTTAATTCGGATCGTCTGACCGCGAGAATTTCGCACTGGATGAAAAATTAGAATTTAATCGTTATATAGCTACATTTGTTTATACATATTTATATTTAATTTTTTTTAATTGCCTTAAAAGACAAAATAGAAGAAAGTTTCTTGGAAAAAGTCCAAAGTATAATGTTTTTGGTTGTTCTGAAAATATAAATATCAACTGAAGGTAGATAACCCCAAGAATGAGTATGGGTAATCACTTTCAAAAACATATGTACAGATTGTGTTCATTAGAATGTTGGGATTCAAACTTCACTAGCTAAGGTAAGTACAAAATTGAACTCATACAAATGTTAAATATCGCCCCATATATGCATGTATCGTTTAAAGCTATATTATTGTAATTTGGTGGTTGTCGTTAGTTAGTTGAAATATATTGTATTGTTCAAAAGAACAAATGAATCAAACGCAAGTGTTCAACTTAGTCACGTTTCCCTAAAGTCTGTCTTTTGTTCCTGTCAGTCATGTTAGATTTTTTTTGTTAATGTTAGTAAAACTGATCCGGTAGTTTGTTTTCAATCTTTTAATGTTGAACATGTTGCTGCATATGGCCTTTAAAAGCTTACCATAAGATTTCAAATTGTGACAAAATAGTACGGAAGTCTTTCTGCTTATCTTTCGTTTGTGTTCTATAGATTATGTGTCATTAGTAATCATTCAAGCAGTACATCACCCTGTCTTTATTTTAAATTTAACGGACTTATTTCAGGCAATTTGACAATTCTAAGCTATTTCAAAGAATGGTCACGATAGCGGTAAGCAAATTCAAAGTATAATAAGCAGCTGAAATCATGGGATGCCATCCTGTCTAATTGATGTTGCCTTGTATCCATTCCCAGTAAAACATATATAACAGTTAATCAATTGACCGGATTGAATTGTTTTTTTTTGCATAAATTAATCCAGTTTACGAGGTGAGACAATGTTTATTTCGAGTACGTTTACATTCGGTTAAATTAATTTACGCTTTTAATTCGGGATATTTTTTGATGAATTCACGTTATAAGCACAACGACATAATATTTGCTCCTACTTCACTTAACACTATATATTACATTGTCATGGGTATTTTCTTGACTTCAGTTCAAATGTCTGGTGTAAAAAAGAAAAAAGCACATCTTTTCTGGGTTTTGTATTGAACAAAATGGAGAAGGAAGAATGTATCTGTGTCCTAATGAACCGACTTGATTCATTCTTGTTTGTATCATTAAGTGATGGACCACACCATGTATTCATTTAAGACCTGTATAATATAGGTTTGTTTACCGTAATTTTCTATCATATCGACCTTGTTCACCTTAAGGATGTTAACGACTTAAACAAGAATTTAATCCTTTTAGTCCAATGTTAGCACATTATTCAAAGGTTTTCATGTATTGCTATATACATATATCATACTTGTTTTTCGTTTTCTGTTTAAATACTTCAGGCCTTAGTTCTCTCGTTTGAATTGTTTTACGTTCGTCATGTCGGGGCCTTTCATAGCTTGTAATGTGATAAAAACTAAAAGCAATCCAGTTCGGAAGCCATATACAAGATAAAATATTTTTTAATAAACCTTTTTTTTTGTATCTGAACTTTTCTACAACAACAATATCAGACAGATTTCTAATGAAATTATGAGGTTTGAAAGTGAATGGGTGAACATTGGACCAGCATTTGCATAGTTTCGGTTATTTGTTGTGCACATCATGTTAAAATGGTATCGAAAAGAATAAAATCTTTATCCAGAATAATTGAAATATTTCAAAGTCTAAATTTAAGAGAAAGTAAATAATTGATGATGGGAGATATTAAATAGAGAGAAGAAAAGAACTATTCATTTTAAATATACAGAAATTAATAAAAAGAAAAATTAAGATCATCTGTTAACAACGACAAAAAATGTAAACCAAGGCACAAATCAGAAAATGTTATATCAATATTTTGAAGTCATGAATCACAGAACGGTTAAGCATTAAACTGATTAAAAGTAAAATAACAAAAATACCCAACTCCGAGGAAAATAAAAAAACGGAAAGTTCCTAATCAAATGACAAAATCAAAAGATCAAACACATCAAAAGAACTTTCATAGTCCTGACTTGGTACAGGCATTTGCTTACGTAGAAAATGGTGAATTAAACAAACTATCAGGTGCTATTAATTAAAATCTAACAACAAATAAAATTTGATACGTATTTGGTTCTATGTTAACATGTATTATGTTTTGAAATGCACTCATTGTTAAAGTACAAAGTCTCTTGAACCTATGTTAATAGCAAATTTAAATTGTTAAACTATAAGATGTATAATGCACAGGGTAATGAATAACGTAATTTCCTCAATCATTTGCCAATTAACGACCACAAGGTTGTTGCCCTGTGTCCATTTTCAATACAAAGTCATTAATTGACCGGATGGATTGTTTTTTATGCAATAAGTAATCCAGTTGTATCAATGTTTATTTCGAGTACGATTACATTCGGTTAAATAAATTTACACTTTTAAGTCGAGTTTCTTTCAATTAATTGACGTTATAAACGCAACGACACATTATTTGCTTCTACTTCACTTAAAACTATATATAACATTGTGAAGAGTAATTTTGTGACTTCATTTGAAATGTCAGGTGTTAAAAAGAAAAAGAAATCTTTTTCCGGGTTTTCATGGAATAACAATTGAGTAGTATGTGTGTCCTTATGAAATGACTTGATTCATTCTTGTTTGTATCATTAAGTGAAGGACCACACCATGTATTCATTACAAACCTACATAATATAGGTTCGTTCACCGTCATGTCGTTTAAATAATTACGAGCACGTGTTGTTTTTACAAAGTCCAGCTTATTTATTTCCCGCACTTTTACCTGTTTGTTTACAGTGCGCGAGTGTAATCTATGTCTGTCTGACAACGTGGGGTCGATTAAGTTTATCAAAAGGTGTATTTGTTTCTAGCAGCTTAAAGTTTACGAAACAATAGTCATCGATGACAAAATCTCGGGTTAGAAACAAATGCACTTTAAGTCTTTTTCAGTGATTGTGTGCGCACAACTCTTGTTTTGAGATTTGAAACAAATTTTGATAAACAAAATTAGTTTTTTCCTAAACCGTGTAAACCATATAATGCTACTTGTAGTTTTCCAGAATAATATTACATGTATTAGATGTTATCAAAATTTATTCTAAAAGGTTTGATATTGATCATCTTATTTTGTTAAGAATTTGACTTCCTTTCTCAATTTTATTGTTTAATTACTTTCATTTTTTTAAATGTCATTTGCATGTTTATAATTTATTATTAATAGTAAAAATTCATTTAATGCAAACAAACAATTGTATACAATGTACATCATGTACATTAACCCTTTACTTAAAAAAACAATAATTAAAATTGTGTTTATTCAAAATGCTTGTCAATAACTTTATCTTTGATTTTTTGCCATTTCTACTCAAGATTCATACCAAGAAGAAATTAAAAGAATAAGAACCAAAAATCTAATGAAAAAAAACCATACAAAAATGAAAAAAAAAAATAACATTAAAGGCAAAAAAAAATAATAATAACAAGAGAACAAATGAATTCAAATTATTCATGTTTCCCCAATGTCTGTCGTTTGTTCCTTTCTGTTATGTTAGATTTTTTTGTTAATATTGAACAGGTTGCTGCATGGGGCGTTTAAAAGCTTGACATAAGTTTTGCAAATTGCGGAAATAGTACGGAAGTGTTTCTTTTTTTTTTTGTCTATAAATGATGTGTCATTAGTATTCATACATGCATCACATGTTACGTCATACAACTTCTAAGCTATTTCAAAGAATGGTCAAAATAGCGGTAAGCAAACTCAAAGTCTAATAAGCAGCTGAAATCCTGGGATGCCATCTTGTCTAATCTGTGGGACGACCAAGATGATTATTATGAAAATTCAGCACTGTTTCATATTAGTAAATGTTGCTGCTGTTTTTCTGTTTTTCCTTGATATTGTTCATAAAACAAACAATTGTTGTCCGTTGGTTTTCCTGCTTACATTTTTTTAAACTATTCATTTTTGGGCCCTTTGTAGCTTGAAGTGCGGTGTGAGCCAAGGCTTCGTGTTGAAGGCAGTACTTTGACCTGTAATTGTTAACTTTAAATACATTGTTAGCTGGATGGAGAGTTGTCTCATTGGCACTCATACCACATCTTATTTATATACAAGTTGCCAAATGGACAATGAACAAAAATGAAAACAACAAAACGATGGAGACACAGACAGCCAACATATAACACGAGAAACTAAAAAGTGCACACATCAACGAACGTCACGAACCCCTAAAAAATGGAAATGAACTCAGGTGTTCCGAACGAATGAGCAGTTCTTGCTTCTTGCAAGACACCCGCTGTGTTGCTAGTTATAAGTCATGACTAGTGAGTGAGGAAAGACATCTATGACAATGCAATGGAAATCATTTTTTGGCATTTAATAAGTATTGAATTATTCAGTTCAAAATCTAACGTCCTAAGAAAGTAACAGTAATACAAGACTTCATAAATATGTTGCAATTAAAATTGGTCAACAGGGAAATAAACACTTCATCAGTTGATAAATTAAAGAAATGTCAAAGTTCAAGTGGTAAATCAAGTTTTGATAAATATTGTTAGAACCTATGATTTTGTGTTTAAAAAAAAAATATTTTCGCTCGCCTTTATATGTTTACTTTTCAAGCTTCGCCTCAAAAACTTGCATGTTAATTTATTTTATTAAAACTTTCAAATCGCTCGCTTTGCCCTATTTCTGGAGTGGAAACATCCGTAGAACAAGAAATTAAATTGGTGTAGCCCAAGGTAATATATTTTTAGTAAAACTTGTCCTATATCTAAACTCCTCATAACCTATATAACACAACAATATCAAACAGATTTTTAATAAAACTAGAATGTTTTGAAGTGAATAGGTGAACCTTTGACCCGTATTAACATAGTTTCGGTTATATGTTGTACATACAATAACAACATGGTATTGAAAAAGGTACACTCTACCCCGATTAATTGAAATATCGTAAAGTTTTAAAATGTAGATAAAATATATAATTGATGACGAAAGATATAACATAGGAAGAAGTGAAGAACTATGCATTTAAGATTTGCACAAAAAGAATAAACAAATGTTAAGGTCCTAATGTTAAAACAAACAAAAAATGTTAATAATAGTGCTAATCAGAAAATTTCATATAATTATTTAGAAGTCATTAATTGCAAGAATCACCTCTCAGATATTATTGCTAAAAATCTAATGACAAATACAAGTTGAGATGAATTTGGTTTAACATTAAAATTTGTTATGTTTTTAAAATCCACTCATTGTTAAAAAGTCACTTGTACCTATTTTTTTCTAGCAAATTTAAATGGTTAAACAATAAGATATGAAATGCACAGGGTAATGAATGACGAATATTTGCAAATCAACAGCCACAAGGTTGCTGACTTGTATCCATTTCCAATAAAACATATATAACAGTTCATCAATTGACCGGATTGAATTGTTTTGATTTTTTTTGTGCATACATTAATCCAGTTTACGAGTACGAGTACGATTACATTCTGTAAATATACGAGTTATTTTCAATTCAGGGCATCCGATACAGTTTCAAGAGAGTTAACTCTTTTCGCGACGTTAAACGTTCGAATTCCCACAATACGTAACTTTTAGCGGGACGTAATGCGTGTAATTTTCCGTAATAAGAAACGTATTGTGGATTTTTCGATACTCCAATTTCTGTTTCAAATTTCTGCTTTTGATTCTAACAGGATAACAGTCTATTAAAATCATAAGAAATAAAACACATTACTGTTTTTGTGAGATCTTCAACAAAATATCGTATAATTAGCAATCTCAAGATGACTGACCCTTTTGGTGTTACTAATGTAATGCAAGTCAATTGTCATTTTTGATATAAGAAAGGCGCTACCATAAATACCAGCTAAATACCAATACTATGCCCTAAGCATTGATTGATTGTTGGTTTATTAACGTCTAGTGGCAAATATTTCATGCAAAAATTTTGACGGGACGTATTATGGTATAAAAATGTCCGGCGTCCGTCTGTCTGTCGTAAACTAAAACAGGGGTGTTTTTCACAGACCGCGCTGTATCTCATAAACGATTATTATTATTGCATGATTCAAATTTTGTTTTTAGAGTTATTGAGTTTATGTAAAAAGAGAGGGGTTTTCACATGTATCCCAGAAACTATATTGATAAGTATTGCATAAAAAAATCACATACTTGTTAGTTAAATTATTCTTAAGATCTGTATATTCTTTCGTGATGATTCTTTTATTTATTTTTAAGTTCTCATTGATTTTTTTATTGAGCTTCAATTTGGTATCATAGAAACATGTTGTGATATACAACTTCCTTTTGAGCAAGAACAGGTCAGAATATACTTCGAATAACTTCCTGTACAACCCCCGTGTTATTTTAAAAACATGTATTATTTTTTCATGAAACGACGGGCATATCATGCTCGTAGCGCAGCTGTTTTACAAATATATTAGAGAAATGACGGAATGACAGAAAATATGATGCAATTTCCAACATAATTAATACTTCCGAATGGTATAACTCTTTTGAAGAATAGTTGATATGCACTGATTTACGAACGTGTCCATACATTATCAGTTTTACAGACTGCAAGAATTGTACACTTGAAAACCTAATTAACCATAAGGACCGGATGCACAAACAGAGTAATGAACGCGTCGCGCTGTGGTAAAAAATATATATATTACCAATGAAATTACGCATAGGTAAAATGTCCACTCCTCTCGATATTAATTCAATCGTTTTTGTCAAATCAAAATTTCAAAACTATGTATGGTATAGTTTCTCTGTCTGGACAAAAGCATCCTTTTAGCATATTAAAGATTCTCCTTGATAATATTTTGTTTTTGTTTTCTTACAACATCAAAAAGAAGATGTGGAATAATTGCCAATGAGACAACTCTCCAAAAGAGACAAACATCACACAGAAATTAACAACTACAATAGATCCCCGTATGGTCTTCGACAATGAGCAAAGCCCATGCCCCATATTCAGCTATAAAATTTGTTTAGGAGCCTCAAAAGTTTATTCAATTGTTATAAAAGTTTAATCATTTGTTAATGTTATGAGTTAATGTGAAATTCTAAAAAGTGATTAAAACGTGAATAGAGAGATTTAAAGGAGTATTGTGATGAAACAGCAGCCCATCAAACAAATCAAGACAAAAAAACATCTAGAGGTCAACCTTTGGTATAAATTAATACATAATTTTATACACGAGTGTGTACAGTACATGTACCTGTATGTCAAAATCTAAATTGCTTAGTCTTTAATTTTAAAAGCCTTAAAAATTATCAACAGTCCGTAATCATTTTTCTTGAGATATTTCTCACTTAGACCACAAACAAAGAGATGTATTCATGATTTACATATTTTTTTTTCAGAAAAAAATATTCTCAATTTTTTGCATGTTGGGTAGCTCTTTACAAGCAATTTTTAAACATCTGAAAAATGTCGCCGGTAATTTGCAGCGATAACGGCGTAAAAGTCTGCCAGCGACGTCATGCACTTTAACGCTAACTGTGAGGTTAGAAAGGGGTGGACGCAATTTTAAGGATAAATCGCGTTTAGTATAGACTCCAGAACGGTGAAAATGTATAATCAATTTATATTGTGTAAATTTAGATGTGGAAGTCACAGATTACTTATCGAGACGGGAAGATGGAATAACATATCAAGAAATGATAGGTTGTACCATCTTTGCGAATCAAAAGAAGTAGGTGATGAATATCATTATGTTATGTCATGTAATGCTCTAAATCAAGAAACAAAGAGGTTGTTACCATACCGTTCAAATATTTATAAATATCAATTGATGAGCTCTAATAATTATATTGTTCTTGAAAAACTTTGTAGATTTATAAAAATTATAAATGTGAGGGTCACTCCTCTCGGTTAGTTTGTAATTTTATGTTTATGTTTGTATTGTTCACATGTGCTTCAATATTTAATGTAATTGTTTATATATTCTCTGTAAATATGCAATTTGTAGTTGATGAGAAATAAAATTCATTCACATATATTTTTTATTTGAGATTTGGAGAAAGCATGACAAAATGCAGTTTATGCAGAAAAATGATAAAAATGACATTTTCAGAAACACTTTATTTCCATATTTTTGGGATTAAAAAAATGCCACTTTGAGCTTCTGGTCCGTAATTTCAAGCAAAGCTTGAATAATTGTATTGCCATTCGTGTAGGGATTTATTTTTTCTCTTATTGTCACTTATCACAGCTTCAAATTGAACCCGATATTAATAATTTACTACGAAGAATATTTGTTCCAAAATTTTGATAACATTGCCTACCTTTTTTACAAAATTGCACAAATCCCCAATTTTCAGCCTCAATTTTCTCGAAAACGAGCACGGCGACCGATGTTTAATTTTGTGTTTTATTTTATAACTCGTCAAGGCCTACATCATATTTCAAAACTATAAAAATGACATTATATATCGAGAAACTGTATCGGATACCCTTAATTGACGTTATAAGGACAACGACACATGTTTTACTCCTCTTTCACCTACATGTAAGAGCCAGTCTGTGATAAAACCATGCAAAATGGTCCAAATCTAAAATATTCCAATCAGACTGATATTTTGTATTTTAGATACCTTATACATGTATGTAATAACTATTTGTGCAAAATATTTAAAAAAATTATTCAGCCATTATTTGTGTATGCCGAACATTCGATAATTGTCTATTTCTGTACTGACAAATGGCCATTTCAAGCCTATTTTAGGGTATTTTTGACCTGATTTTTTTTTTGTTTTATAGAAAAAATACAGCTTAATGATAACCAATATCTTAACTAACAGCTTAAAATGAAAAAAAAATTATGGTAAATCAAAAAGTTGTGAGATTTCTCTATACCCCTACTAACAGGTTGAAATTGGATGGTTTTGAAAAAGTGCCGATTCAGCAAAATTTGTATATTTTTAAAGGCTTGAATCTTGTAAGATCATGTTTTATTTTCAATAAAATGTAATATTTCATGAAGCTTATATATTTATCTACAAAATGCAAG
The DNA here is from genome assembly GCF_963676685.1 of Mytilus edulis. NCBI lineage: Eukaryota > Metazoa > Mollusca > Bivalvia > Mytilida > Mytilidae > Mytilus > Mytilus edulis. The sequence goes on along the minus strand of NC_092353.1, from coordinate 83,046,125 downwards.
AAAATGGTGCTCGGCAAATGATACCTTCTTACGAGAAAATAATAATTAAAGATAGGCGTGATGGCCATTTTGCCGATTTTTTTAATTTTTTTATCTGTTTCATTAGAGCTTTTTAAAAGTATGTATAAGTCAAAATATAAGAAAAATAATGACCGAACTAATGTGTACTGGTTATATTAATTGAATAAACCAAGTTTAACTTAGTTTAAATTATAAAATATACTAAAGGAGTAAACCCGGGAAAACCGGTTTTTTGCATTTTTTGCCCTAAACTTAGCATTTTTACCATATGTTTAAAATCTGAACTTATTCAAAAGTAAATTACTTTAGTAACTTAAAATGGGCTGTTTTATTTACAATACTATGCACACTCATCAGGTAATATCATCATGAGTTCTTCACAATTTTAGCATTTTATAATAGTCTAGTTTTTAGACGCTTTTTTGTCTAAATTCAAAGTGGCCAAAGTGGTTCAGTCTTAAATCTTTAAAACATGTTGTATTTGCTAATGATTCATAAAACTGTTTAACATATAAGAGGTAGAGACTCAACATGAATGCAGTCAGTTTCTTAACAAAATAAGATGATCAATATCAATCCTTTTACAATAAATTTTGATAACATTTAATATATGTAATATTGTTCTAGAAAACTACAAGTAGCATTATATGGTTTACATGGTTTAGGAAAAAACTAATTTTGTTGATCAAAATTTGTTTCAAATCTCAAAACAAGAGTTGTGCACAAACAATCACTGAAAAGACTTATTTTCCAAATGCCCACCTATTTATCATCACATTCTTATAAATGTGCATAAAAAATGCTAATCATAATGAAAAATGTTCTGAATATTTTTCGGTGTATTATATTGTCGAAAGTGCTGGAGTGGCATGATACATATTCTTGGTATACATTGCAAAGAATATTTCACTCAATCTAGGCCTTTTAGATAAAGTTGATAATTACAGGGACTTGAATGAACGAAATCAGGAAATCCCTCCATCGACCAAATTCTTCACCTAATTAATATTATCAAATCAATTGCATACATCTAAATGTTCTTACTATTGACTTCTTACAAATGATACAAACTCAAATTAAAACGAAATTATTACACTGCTCTAAAACTTTTATTTATATCTTGTAAATAACCCTACACAAGGACAAACGAAAAATACCTTAAGACGTACAAAAATACTGAATTTAGAGGAAAATCAATTCGGAAAGTCCATAATCATATGGCAAAATCAAATAATAAAACACATCAAAAACGAATGGACAAGAACTGTCATATTCCTAACTTGGTACAGGCATTTTCAAATGTAGAAAATGGTGGATTAAACCTGGTTTTATACTGCTAACCCTCTCACTTTGATGACAGTCAAATTCCGTTATATTTACATTGATGCGTAAACTAAACAGACACAATAAGTAAAATAGTTAAAATATGGGCACATCAAAAAATATACTTGTAAAACGTAGCAAAGTAAACAATATTTGTGTTGTTCTGAAAAGGGGAAGTACTAATCGCAGACGTTTGTCACCGGATTGATAAGGGCACTCCTCTTTATAAAGGTTTGGTCTTAATTATTAAAAATAGTTTGTCATCCTTGACCCAGTTAACCATTGTATTAAAAAATGACATAGGACAACCTCTCCATTGACAACATTAAGATGAGTTTTAGTATCTGATATTTGCATATGCTTTAGTTTAAACGGCCTCTTTTTTAAACAACAAAGACAATAAGACGGTGTGTGATTTACAATGAGACAACTCTCCAACAGATATCGAATGATGTAGAAGTTAATAACTATTGGTCACAATAAAATCTTTAGCAATAAGCAAAAAACCATACCGCATAGTTAGTTATAAGAAGCCATAAAATGAAGAATGTAAAACAATTCAAACGAGGAAACCAACAACCTGATTTGTGTACAAAAAAATAAAAGCAAAACAGATAGAATCATATTCAAAACAGTGTAGCTGTGGCCATTGATTGACAACCTTAAATTATCCCATTGACTGGGGCAGATTAGGTGAACGTGTGTCTGTAACGACAACTGCTCACTACTTACTTATTATAGAATTTAAACTGTGGGGTCACCAAAGGTTCTTAACGCCTTTAATATTAAAATAGTTCGAAAAATTAATCAGGAATAACTTTATGTTTTGATTTATATTATTGATATAAATCAAAACATCGTGTTATTCCTGATTAGTTTTTCTAATTTCTTTATTTAGGTGTTGAGAACCTTGAACTTGTTGCCTTTTGTTGGCTGTTGTTCGTGTGATTCTTTGTCAATTGTGTTCTCCAATTTATTCATATTGTAGTCCTGTGTTGTCATTTTGATGTTATATTTCACATGGCCATAAAAGTGCGAGGTTTGGCATGCCACAAAACCAGGTTCAACCCACATTTTTTTCCTTTAAAATGCCCTGTACCAAGTCAGGAATATGGTCATTGTTATATTATAGTTCGTTTCTGTGTGTATTACATTATAACGTTGTGTCGTTTGTTTTCTCTTATTTTTGAGTGTAAATTCACATTGCGATAAGACGTGTCACGGTACTTGTCTATCCCAAATTCATGCATTTGGTTTTGATGTTATATATATATGTTATATTTGTTATTCTCGTGGAATTTTGTCTATGTGTGTTACATTTTAGTGTTATGTCGTTGTTCTCCTCTTATATATAATGTGTTTCCCTCGGTTTTAGTTTGTTATCCCGATTTTGTTTTTTGTCCATGGATTTATGAGTTTTGAACATCGGTATACTACTGTTGCCTTTATTTGTGACCCCACAGTTTAAGTGCCTTTAACAAGTACATAGTGAGAAGCGGTTGTTACAGAGAACGTTCACATAATCTTCCCCAGTCAATGGGATGATTTAAGGTTGTCAATCAATGGCCACAGCTACACTGTTTTGAATATGATTCTATGATAAACAGCAACCAAAAAATCCCACTGAATTACATGCTCCTGACTTGAGACAGACACGAACAGAGTATGGAGTGTTTAAACATTTTAAAACATGTTTGCTTGTTCCAAATCGGTGTAGCAGAACATTTTAAAAGCACACTATACATTGTAACAACCAGTTTACTCATATGATCAATACAAAGAACACATAAAAATATAACAGTCAGAGAAAAGCAATGGTACACTTAAGAAGTCATGCAAAATAATTTTCAAACGATATTTAATCGTCTATGGAAAAATTTCTCAAATTGAAAGAAAACTGACTTAAAGGTTTTTCCAAAAACATTTACTTGAAAAAATAGAAGGAGAGGGTTACATAATGCAATAGCAAAGCAGCAACAATGGAACAATTATAACTGTTGCGATCTGTCAGAATAAGAATTTTATCGTGCTATAGCGATATATCCTTTTACTTATTCTATCTTAAATTGTATCTTGTTAATCACCCTAAACATGACATATTAGAAGAAAGTCAGATGGCTTTAGCAAATGATAAAGTCATATAATGTTATAAACATTAGAAGGTATGGTAGGATTGCCAATGAGACAACTATTCGTAAAAGTTCATATGAAATGGATATAATCAATTATAGGCAACCGTACGGCCTTCAACAATGAGTTAGTTTTGGGACAAAAGCAAGAAAGTTAAATTGAAGTAGTCCAAAGTGCAAAGATTTTATTGTTCCAGTAATGTAAACTTCTAATCAAAGATGTTCCAATTTATAGCATCAGATTGATAATGCTTTCACTTTTGTCCAAGATTTGCTCTCAATATCAATACAAATTCTGGTATCTCTTTTCAATTATTTTTTTTTGTTCCAAAAAGATACAGGGCAAGATCACTATATTATATATCATCTTAAACTGTCTTGCAAATTCAATATCATCAATTTCAACGTCCTTATCTTTTATTTCTTAAAATTTGTACACTTCAGATGCTATACAAAAATTATTCTCACCAATTTGTAAACCTTTGAAGGAAATTCAAAAACATGTTTTCAAGTTTTAAAAGATGATTTAGATCATTCCGAAGGCAAACCAGCAACACACAAGGCAAATTATGGTTTGCGGAATAAGGGTACTAACAATGTTATGAAAGCAACTGCTGTAGTTCGATTGTTTTGCAGGGACATGCAAAATAATATTATTGAAAAGGATTTCTGCATGAATTCTGTCATATTCATCAATGTAAACATATTTTTCTTGGAAAAAGAAGACCAATTGAAGTGTAATACGTCTGTTTAAAAACTGGGTAATTATTGCATACATACTGATAAATGTTTTAATACTATGAATAGCATGATTCACTTAAATGATTGATGTTAAAACAGCATGTTCTTTAAAGAGATTGATGTCCAGAATTAGATTGATGTGCAGGTCCCATCAGCAGAATTGTTCGTAATATATGAATATTAGTTAATATATGTTTTATAATATGAAATCCAGTTGATCGCCATAAGATTGGACAACATACAAGAAGTCCGAATTAAGATGACATTAAGCAGCCTTATCAATTCATAAGCAGACACATAATAAAATAACAAACATACCGCATTCCTAGGACAATTCAAAACGGAAAGTCCCTTATCAAACGGAAAAATCAAATGCTCAAACATACTTCGGAGTTCAGTATTTTTGCGATTTTACTTTTTATCAAACGTCGATCTATAAACGTTTTATTTTCAATTTTAAACCATTGCAAAAGGAAACCAGCAACACACGAAGGAAACTTATTTTGGCAGAATGATGTAACCGTCAAATTTCGATTTGGATGTTTTCATATCTTCTTCAGTAAAATATTTTGTCCCAAACAGATAACATCACCACTGAGAACATTTCATAAAATGTTTAGGTATTTTATGAATTCAAAATCCTTATCATTGATTACTTGAAAATATTAGTATTAATTATACAAAATTCAATTGACAGACATTTATAAATCTTGATAGGACAATTGGAAAATCGATTTATGACTTTATTTAAAAGAGACATATTTAATCAATGCAAGAGCAAACTAGCAACACAGGAAAGGCAACAATTGTTTTCAGATTAATGTTTCTGTTATATTGACAGAGCTGTCAAATCATGGGTTAGGGTTAGGGTTAGGGTTAGGGTCCAGGTGCCGGCAAAATAACATTTCTGAAACGAATTTCTGAAAAAAAGCTGTCATATTCATCAGTACAGATATATTCACATTGAAAACCGAAGATCAATGGAAGTGTAATAAATCTGATAATGCACATTATTAATTCATTTTTGACTTAAGATAGGCAAAAGATACCGAAAAGACATCCAAACGCATAGGTCTTAAATAAACCGACAACGCCATGGCAAAAAAGGAAAAAACCAATAGACAAACAACAGTATTTAAAATTCAACATAGAAAATGAAAGACTGAACAACACGAACCCATAAAGACTTGGGGTAATCGTAGCTGCTATGAAAGTGGACGCAGATCTTGCTCCACATGTGGTACATACGTTTAGTTGCTCATGTTAGTACAAACCCGGTTACAAGTCTTATTCGGTAGGTCACATTCGGTTAAAGGGGACCGGATTATAGTTACGACAAAACACTGACTATAAATATGTCAAATATGTAAAGGTTCTTTTTTTGACATTTCTTGACAATTATAAACTTTACATTTAATACCAAATGAAAAATACCAAATGAAATTGACACAAATAAATAGCTTTTTGAAGAAAATTTCACCGTTTTTCAAAAAGCAAACCAGGAACAGAGGAAGACAATTATCATTTTGAAGAATCATGTTTTTACAATGTAGTAAGAGCCGTCAAACCTTTGCTGTAATGGAAATGTGTACTACAAATAAAAAAAATGTGCCAATGTGTCGCCTCAGATCCATAATGGTATTCCTCCTACACGAGGTTTGGTCTACATTTTTAAAAGAATTCTGTTTATCTGTTATACTTGAAAATCTTACCCTAATTATCCTAAACCGATAGAGGATACCCTCAACATCGAAAAAAAATAATTTTACCTGAAGTTATTAAACAAATCTATAAGATAAAGCAAAACGTCTTGATTTTTTAAATCTTGAAAATGGTACACTTTACAAGAAATACAAAAATAGATTTACCCAAATTCATAAATCTTAGTAAGAAAATTGGTTCAGTAGAACAAAAACTAAATCAATACGACAGCAAACAAGACACACACAAGGCAAAACTAGTTTTATAGAATTATTTCTTTTGTGTTTTTTTTTTTATTGTTTTTAACGTAGTTCTGCATAAAGTTTATAATTGCACCAATGCAAACACATTGATTTAAAAAAAAAAAGAAAAACAAACGTTTATGTAAACATTTACATGTTCAAGGTCGGCTATTTCAAAATTCTGTTATTTTTGTTGCATTATCAATGATTACTATAAATACAATATTAAGTATCTTTGTGAACATGCTAACAACAGCTACGTCGATATCAATGTTTTTCTATTTTAATTCGGATCTTGTGAACATGATAATCAGACCCTAATTTCATATCGCGAGGACATTTTATTAAACTACATGAAGTAATTATGGTTTAAAAATAGTTTATATCTCTCATTCAGTAATTAACGACAACTCCTGCAAATGTGGAAACCATTTTAGAGCTTGAATGAAAACAACGATTTCAGTTTTATAATGTCTTTTTAACACAATCAGAACTTTAACGGTATAGATAAATAAGTTTATTTGAAAAATACACCTATATGGGTCAAGCAAACACACAAAATATAACACTTATTAACACAGTAGTCAAGAATCACAAGTATAAGTATACGAATAAACAAACATAGATATTATAGTGTAACGTTCGACTTTGTTCTCATGTTTGCAAGTACGAAGATTGCTTCACAAGGTCATCAACTGCTGTCAAAAATTCGGACACAGGATTTGAAATCTATTTTAGATTGAAAAGTGGTTGAGAATTTGTATGAGCAGGTTTTATATTATCATTTTTTTAAACAACAGATCTCCTTGTTGAGTAAAGTTTGCTATTTAGAAAAAAATGGTACTCATGATCAAGATTATTATAAAATTTACATAACGTTTAGTTTCTAGGTATATTTCTTTTTCTTTCTATTTTACTTCTAGGCTAATGTCACTCAACCGAAATTTAGATTAACTGTCTGGTTTTAAAGGGGGCTCTTTAATAAGTAATCCTCTAGTTTAATCTCATATTTTATTGGGATATTACGAAACAATTTTGAACTGTCAGTAATAAAAGAAAGTTTATTGAAGACCTGATTTGTGTAAACTACATGTATTATCTGTTTAAACTTCATTTTTATGGAATATTCAGCTTTTCTATATGGTTGATCATAAGTTTCAAAATCTGCAGCATCTTATCCTGATTTTTGTTATATATTTAGAGCAAAACTAAACCAACTATGAACTTTGTCATTTTTCAAATTTATAGACTTCTTGTACCAGTGGGTTAATATCATAGATACGAAATTTCCAGAAATATAAAAAGCAATAATTGTTGATATGTTTTCTATATTAACTTATATCTTGTCGATAATACTAAAATCTGACAAAATGAAGGAAAAACATAATTCAGAAGGTTTTCTATTGTCTGATCACTTCAATAACATAAATCTAAATCCTTATTTTCTGATTTCTTATACATGAAGTCAGTAGAGACCATGGGTATGGGGGACAATTCTGAAAAATGTATTGGAAGTCATTCGTTTGTTCTTACCTAGCAGTAATTGAAACAGTGATGAAACTTTTATGTTGTATAGAATTTGTTATGAGAATGATGCAGGACGATCTAAGAAAATCGGACAAGCTAAAAAGGTAGAACATTAACTTTCATACATTAGATACTATTAAATCAAGACTATTTATTGAGGAGTTTTAAATTTAAATAATGTCTTGGAATTTTTAGGAAAAATTGAATTGGAAAAAAAAGGATTGCATAATGAAGTTATAATTTTTTGTGATTAGCTATAGGTTGATAGACTGATAATACTTAAATGTGATTGTCATATTAGTTCGAACAGAATACAATTAATTCGAATTGAAGTTGTCCAAAGTGCAAATATGTTGTTATTTTGAAAATATGTCCTACTTATCAAAATTGTACAAATGTAAACCATCAAATCGGAAATGGTATTCCGCATTAGTAAGGTTTTATTTCAATGTTGATAAGAAATATTTCATTTCTGCTAAAGTAAAGTATCGTTTCGTAAACGGATTCATGGTAACATCACCACTGACACAGTCATTCTAAGATATATGATCAATTGAATAGCACAAATCTGAACGTCTGTATTTTTGATTTCTTAAAAGTGTTACATGTTACACGAAATACCAAATTAATTGATACAAATTGAAAAACTTTTATTGGCCATTTAAAAATTATTTAAAAAAAGATAGACTAAATCAATGCGAGAGCAAACAAGCAACAAACGAAGGCAAATTAATTTTAGTAAAATCAAATTACTTACAAATATCTTAGAGCCGTTAAACCCCGAAAGAGAGTTACCTCTATTGTTGAAATTCTGTTATTGTTCAGCCACCTGCAAAATAATATTTTTAAAAAGTATATATCTTAAAATTTAAAAATATAAAATGTTCAATGTCTGCTATAAAAACTTGGTCTTCAAACAGTTTTACTACATAATCAAAATAAAATTTGATTACCTATATATATTTATCTTAGTGACCAAATTTAAAACAGCTATGGTGAAACCAAATGTTGAACCTTAATTCGGATTGTCTGACCTCGAGAATTTCGCAATGGATGAAAAATTAGAATTTAATCGTTATATAGCTACATTTGTTTATACATATTTATATTTAATTTTTTTTAATTGCCTTAAAAGACAAAATAGAAGAAAGTTTCTTGGAAAAAGTCCAAAGTATAATCTTTTTGGTTTTTCTGAAAATAGTAATATTAACTGAAGGTAGATAACCCCTGAATGAGTATGGTCAATCACTTTCAAAAACATATATACAGTTTGTGTTCATTATCGTGTTGTGATTCAAACTTAACTGGCCAAGGTTAATACACAATTGAACTCTTACAAAATTGTAAATCTCACAACTATATGCATGTATCGTTTAAAGCTATATTATTGTAAAATGGTGGATGTCGTTAGTTAGTTGAAACATATTTCTTTGTTCAAAAGAACAAATGAATCAACCACAAGTGTTCAATTTAGTCACGTTTCACTAAAGTCTGTCGTTTGTTCCTGTCTGTCATTTAGATATTTTTTGTTAATGTAAGTAATACTGATCCGGTAGTTTGTTGTCAATTTTTTAATGTTGAACATGTTGCTTAATGGGGCTTTTTAAAGCTGACAATACGTTTTGTAAATTGTGAAAAAATAGTACGGAAGTCTTTCTTCTTATCTTTCGTTTTTGTTCTATAGACGATGTGTCAATAGTAATCATAAAAGCAGCACATCACCCTGTCTTTATTTTAAATTTAACGGACTTATTTCAGGCAATTGGACAATTCTAAGCTATTTCAAAGAATGATCACGATAGCGGTAAGCAAACTCAAAGTATAATAAGCAGCTGAAATCATGGGATGCCATCCTGTCTAATCGATGTTGCCTAATATCCATTTTCAGTAAAACATATATAGCAGTTCATCAATTGACCGGATTCAATTGTTTTTTTTTTTTATTAATTCACGTTATAAGCACAACGACATAATATTTGCTCCTACTTCACTTAACATTATATATTACATTGTCAAGGGTAATTTCATGACTTCAGTCATAATGTCTGGTGTAAAAAAGAAAAAGTACATCTTTTCTGGGTTTTGTATTGAACAAAATGGCGAAGGAAGAATGTATCTGTGCACAAATGAACCGACTTGATTCCTTCTTGATTGTATCATTAAGTGCCGGACCACACCATGTATTCATTTAAGACCTGTAAAATATAGGTTTGCTTACCGTAATTTTCTATCATATCGACCTTGTTCACCTTAATGATGTTAACGACTTAAACAAGAATTTTATCCTTTTAGTCCAATGTTAGCACATTATTCAAAGGTTTTCATGTATTGCTATATACATATATCATACTTGTTTTTCGTTTTCTGTTTAAATACTTCAGGCCTTAGTTTTCTCGTTTGAATTGTTTTACGTTCGTCATATCGGGGCCTTTCATAGCTTGTTATGTGATAAAAACTAAAAGCAATCCAGTTTGGATCCCATATACAAGATAAAATATTTTTTAATAAACCTTTTTTTTGTATCTGAACTTCTTATAACCTTTCTAAACCAACAATATCAGACAGATTTCTAATGAAATTATGAGGTTTGAAAGTGAATGTGTGAACATTTGACCCGCATTTGCAGAATTTCGGTTATTTGCTGTACACATAATGTTAAAATGGTATTGAAAAAAAATAAAATCTTTATCCAGAATAATCGAAATATTTCAAAGTCTAAATTTAAGAGAAAGTAACAAATTGATGATGAGAGATATTAAATAGAGAGAAGAAAAGAACTATTCATTTTAAATATACAGAAATGAATAAAAAGAAAAATTAACAACGACAAAAAATGTAAACCAAGGCCTAAATCAGAAAACGTTATATCAATATTTTGAAGTCATGAATCACAGAACGGTTAAGCATTAAACTGATTAAAACTAAAATAACAAAAATACCCAACTCCAAGGAAAATAAAAAAACGGAAAGTTCCTAATCAAATGACAAAATCAAACGATCAAACACATCAAAAGAACTTTCATAGTCCTGACTTGGTACAGGCATTTGCTTACGTAGAAAATGGTGAATTAAAACATCTATCAGGTGCTATTAATTAAAATCTAACAACAAATAAAATTTGATACGTATTTGGTTCTGTGTTAACATGTATTATGTTTTGAAATGCACTCATTGTAAAAGTACAAAGTCTCTTGAACCTATGTTAATAGCAAATTTAAATTGTTAAACTATAAAATGTATAATGCACAGGGTAATAAATGACATAATTTCCTCAATAATTTGCCAATAAACAACCACAAGGTTGTTGCCCTGTGTCCATTTTCAACACAAAGTCATTAATTGACCGGATTGAATTGTTTTTTATGCAATAAGTAATCCAGTTGAATCAATGTTTATTTCGAGTACGATTACATTCGGTTAAATAAATTTACACTTTTGAGTCGAGTTTCTTTCAATTAATTGACGTTATAAACGCAACGACACATTATTTGCTTCTACTTCACTTCAAACTATATATAACATAGTGAAGGGTAATTTTGTGACTTCATTTAAAATGTCAGGTGTTAAAAAGAAAAAGAAATCTTTTGCCGGGTTTTCATGGAATAACAATTGAGTAGTATGTGTGTCCTTATGAACTGACTTGATTCATTCTTGTTTGTATCATAAAGTCAAGGACCACACCATGTATTCATTACAAACCTACATAATATAGGTTCGTTCACCGTCATGTCGTTTACATAATTACGAGCACGTGTTGTTTTTGCAAGGTCCTGGTTATTTATTTCCCGCACTTTTACCTATTTGTTTACAGTGCGTGAGTGTAAACTATGTCTGTATGACAACGTGGGGTCTATTAAGTTTATCAAAAGATGTATTTGTTTCTAGCAGCTTAACGTTTACTACACGATAGTCATCGATGACAAAATTTCGGGTTAGAAACAAATGCACTTTAAGTCTTTTTCAGTGATTGTGTGTGCACAACTCTTGTTTTGAGATTTGAAACAAATTTTGATAAACAAAATTAGTTTTTTCCTAAACCATGTAAACCATATAATGCTACTTGTAGTTTTCCAGAATAAAATTACATGTATTAGATGTTATCAAAATTTATTCTAAAAGGTTTGATATTGATCATCTTATTTTGTTAAGAATTTGACTTCCTTTCTCAATTTTATTGTTTAATTACTTTCATTTTTTTAAATGTCATTTGCATGATTATTAGTTTCATTTAATAATGCAAACAAACAATTGAATACAATGTACATCATGTACATTAACCTTTTACTTAAAAAAAAACAATAATTAAAATTGTGTTTATTCAAAATGCTTGTCAATAACTTTATCTTTGATTTTTTGCCATTTCTACTCAAGATTCATACCAAAAAGAAATTAAAAGAATAAGAACCAAAAAAAAAAAAATGAAAAAAAAAATTAAATTAAAGGCAAAAAAAAATAATAATAACAAGAGAACAAATGAATTCAAATTATTCATGTTTCCCAAATGTCTGTCGTTTGTTCCTTTCTGTTATGTTAGATTTTTTTGTTAATATTGAACAGGTTGCTGCATGGGGCGTTTAAAAGCTTAACATAAGTTTTGCAAATTGTGGAAATAGTACGGAAGTGTTTCTTTTTTTTTTGGTCTATAGATGATGTGTCATTAGTATTTATACATGCATCACATGTTACTTCATGCAACTTCTAAGCTATTTCAAAGAATGGTCAAAATAGCGGTAAGCAAACTCAAAGTATAATAAGCAGCTTAAATCCAGGGATGCCATCTTGTCTAATCTGTGGGACGACCAAGATGATTATTATGAGAATTCAGCACTGTTTCATATTAGTAAATGTTGCTGCTGTTTTTCTGTTTTTCCTTGATATTGTTCATAAAACAAGCAATTGTTGTCCGTTGGTTTTCCTGCTTACATTTTTTTAAACTATTCATTTTTGGGCCCTCTGTAGCTTGAAGTGCGGTGTGAGCCAAGGCTTCGTGTTGAAGGCAGTACTTTTACCTGTAATTGTTAACTTTAAATACATTGTTACCTGGATGGAGAGTTGTCTCATTGGCACTCATACCACATCTTATTTATATACAAGTTGCCAAATGGACAATGAACAAAAATGAAAACAAAAAAACGATGGAGACACAGACAACCAACATATAACACAAGAAACTAAAAAGTGCACACATCAACGAACATCACGAACCCTTAAAAAAATGGAGATGAACTCAGGTGTTCCGAAAAAATGAGCAGTTCTTGCTTCTTGCAAGACACCCGCTGTGTTGCTAGTTATAAGTCATGACTAGTGAGTGAGGAAAGACATCTATGACAATGCAATGGAAATCATTTTTTGGCATTTAATAAGTATTGAATTATTCAGTTCAAACTCTAATGTCCTAAGAAAGTAACAGTAATAAAAGACTTCATAAATATGCTGCAATTAAAATTGAGCATAATATGTCTTGGTCAACAGGGAAATAAACACTTCATCAGTTTATAAATTAAAGAAATGTCAAAGTTCAAGTGGTAAATCAAGTTTTGATAAATATTGTTAGAACCTATGATTTTGTGTTTAAAAAAAAATATTGTCGCTCGCCTTTATATGTTTACTTTTCAAGCTTCGCCTCAAAAACTTGCATGTTAATTTATTTTATTGAAACTTTCAAATCGCTCGCTTTGCCCTATTTCTGGAGTGGAAACATCCGTAGAACAAGAAATTAAATTGGTGTAGCCCAAGGTAATATATTTTTAATAAAACTTTTCCTATATCTAAACTCCTCATAACCTATATATCACAACAATATCAAACAGATTTTTTAATAAAACTAGAATATTTTGAAGTGAATATGTGAACCTTTGACCCGTTTTAACATAGTTTCTGTTATATGTTGTACATACAATAATAACATGGTATTGAAAAAGGTACACTCTATCCCGATTAATTGAAATATCTTAAAGTTTTAAAATGTAGATAAAATATATAATTGATGACGAAAGATATAACATAGGAAGAAGTGAAGAACTATGCATTTAAGATTTACTTAAAAGGTCCTAATGTTAAAACAAAAACAAAAATGTTAATAATAGTGCTAATAAGAAAATGTCATATAAATATTTAGAAGTCATTAATTGCAATAATGACCTATCAGATACTATTGCTAAAAATCTAATAACAAATAAAAGTTGAGATGAATTTGGTTTTACATTAAAATGTGTTATGTTATGTTTTTAAAATCCACTCATTGTTAAAAAGTTTTGATTTTTTTTGTGCATACATTAATCCAGTTTACGAGTACGAGTACGATTACATCCTGTAAATCTACGAGTTATTTTCAATTATGCCCGCGTCACACTGTCCCGATTTTTATATACGATGGACACCCGAATGCGAAAATTGTAAGTTCGTACGAAGTTGGTCCCGATCTCGTTAAAATACCAAAAAGTGACCGAAGCAAGTACGATGAATAACGAAGTCTATACGATGGTGCCGAAATTATATACGACAGCAAAAGATGGACATACGAAGGTTAACCGAAGACGGGTATTTAAGCTTCATATCTCAGCCGAAGCCTTCACGATGGATCACGAAGACTACACGATGGATTACGAAGGCTACACGATGGATTACGATGATGGCGCGATGGCCATACGATGTCTAAAAGATACGGACAGAATTTCGACAACATATCGTTTCTGTACAAGTCTGCCATGCATGGCGGGAAATCGATCTTTTTTTCTAATTCTTATAAAACTTAGTGTATTATCCCCTCGCCTACTACATGTAAGTTGCGTGTAGATTAAATTGTTATGGACACTCTAGAACCAAAATGCTCAAAACTTGGTATGGTGTTACTCGTTAAGAATATCTTAAGCGCTATTGACTTTAAAGTTCAAAGGTCAAGGTCACAGTGGCAGTTGTAATACAAGACAATATCACCCTTGTGGACACTCTAAAACCAATATGCTTCAAAAGATTTTAAACCACATTTGGTATATTGTTCCTCCTTGTAATGATCTCAATTTTTTTACGTTCAAGGCCAAAGGTCAAGGTCATGCAGATGGACTTGTTTTTTCTCCTTGAAATAGCATAATACACAGGAAATTGGTTGCTCATTTTTTACCTGCTGGTTCTAAAGACAATATTAAAGATATTTCCAGTTACTGAATGTTTTGGTTGATTTCTAAAAAAATAGTTTATGTATCAAATATGCATATTCAATTGACCATTTTCTGTATGTGTCATATACAAATATAGTGTCCATATTTGTCCCCAATATGTTACATACGAGTGGATGCCACGCTCGGCATTGCCTTGTTTGAACTGTAAAATGTGTGCACTAGTCTGAATAATCACCCATAATTATGCCCATGTTTACTGATCTATCTTAAAGGTAAGGTAATGGGTTCGTTGATCCCTTTTATTCAAAAAGAGCTCTTTCCAGGAGAATATCATAATAATGTAGACAACAGGAAGGATGTGGGGAAAGCAACAAATGCGGCAAAATATGACATATAGAAAACAAAATGGTTATGGAGTAAACATTCGTGTGACAACAACTCAGACAATACATAAAAAATCAGAATAATGAAGAAAAAGTTGGTTTACCTATATACGTGTACCTGCAGTGTTGGTGTACGAGGCGCGTTTATGATTTTCATTATGTTACTTGATATGAAAAATTGACAAAAATTAATATTTTACTTGTAAAAGTAAATCCTGAGCCTGTAATAGCTGCTCTTGTTCCATTTGAATTAATAGAAACAACGCTGTCGCCTTTCTTGTTCTCATAGAATCATATGATATGAGCTCCATGTTTTGTGAAAGTCTTTCTCAACTGTCGTATTAGACTGACCAGTGCATATCGCGCATGTCACTTTAAATGTATTTTAGCGCGAAAATTAACTTACATTTAGCTGGATTTATTGCCGTCGTAGTTCCATCTTGTCGCCTTCGTACTTTTATTCGATGGCATCACGACGGGATTACGAGGTCTTCACGAAGTCGTGTTGCCATCGTAAGACCTTCGGGTATCTTCGTGATTCATTCGTGTAGACATCGTAATGTCAAAACTGCCCGATGGAAACGATGGAAACACGAATGCAATACGATGTGCAAAGATGCATTCCCGGTGACATTACGATGGTGAGGATGGTGATACGAACTCAATACGAACCCTCAACATCGGACGCACCTTCGGGGATTTTTTAACATGTTAAAAAATTTAGAACCCTTCCCGAAGTTGTCCCCGAAGGCTAGAAAAAGTGGCCGATGGATCTACGATGGTTAAAGATGGCACTACGAAAAGCCCGATCTGGATACGATCAGTCCCGATTTTGAAAATTTCCATTATCGTGTTGCCATCGGCGTAAAAATCGGGACAGTGTGACGCGGGCATTAAGAACATCCGATACAGTTTCAAGAGAGTTAACTCTTTTCGCGACGTTAAGCGTTCGAATTCCCACAATACGTAACTTTTAGCGGGACGTAATGCGTGTAATTTTCCGTAATAAGAAACGTATTGTGGATTTTTTGATACTCCATTTTCTGTTTTTAATTTTTGCTTTTGATTCTAACAGGATAACAGTCTAATAAAATCATAAGAAATAAAACACATTACTGTTTTTGTTAGATCTTCAACAAAATATCGCATACTTATCAATCTCAAGATGACTGACCCTTTTGGTGTTACTTATATAATGCAAGTCAATTGTCATTTTTGATATGAGGAAGGCGCTACCATAAATGCCAGCTAAATACCAATACTATGCCCTATGCATTGATTGATTGTTGGTTTATTAACGTCCAGTGGCAAATATTTCATGCACAAATTTTGACGGGACGTATATGGTATAAAAATGTCCGGCGTCCGTGTGTCTGTCGTAATCTAAAACAGGGGTGTTTTTTAACAGACCGCGCTGTATCTGATAAACGATTATTATTATTGCATGATTCAAATTTTGTTTTTAGAGTTATTGAGTTTATGTAAAAACAGACGGGTTTTCACATATATCTCAGAAACTATATTGATAAGTATTGCATAAAAAAATCACATACTTGTTAGTTAAATTATTCTTAAGATCTGTATATTCTTTCGTGATGATTCTTTTATTGATTTTTAAGTTCTCATTGATTTTTTATTGACCTTCAATTTGGTATCATAGAAACATGTTGTGATATACAACTTCCTTTTGAGCAAGAACAAGTCAGAATATACTTCGAATAACTTCCTGTACAACCCCCGTGTTATTTTAAAAACATGTATTATTTTTTCATGAAACGACGGGCATATCATGCTCGTAGCGCAGCTGTTTTACAAATATATTAGAGAAATGACGGAATGACAGAAAATATGATGCAATTTCCAACATAATTTATACTTCCGAATGGCATAACTCTTTTGAAGAATAGTTGATATGCACTGATTTACGAACGTGTCCATACATTATCAGTTTTACAGACTGCAAGAATAGTACACTTGAAAAATCTAATTTACCATAAGGACCGGATGCACAGACAGAGTAATGAACGCGTCGCTGTGGTAAAAAAAAATACATTACCAATGAAATAACGCATAGGTAAAATGTCCACTCCTCTCGCTATTAATTCAATCGTTTTTGTCAAATCAAAATTTCAAAACTATGGTGTAGTTTCTCTGTCTGGACAAAAGCATCCTTTTAGCATATTAAAGATTTTCCTTTATAATATTTTGTTTTTGTTTTCTTACAAAATCAAAAAGAAGATGTGGTATAATTGCCAATGAGACAACTCTCCAAAAGAGACAAACATCACACAGAAATTAACAACTACAATAGATCACCGTACTGTCTTCGACAATGAGCAAAGCCCATACCCCATTGTCAGCTATAAATTTTGTTTAGAAGCCTCAAAAGTTAATTCAATTGTTATCATTGACTCGAATAAAAGTTTAATGTTGTGAGTTAATGTGAAATTCTAAAAAGTGATTAAAACGTGAATAGAGAGATTTAAAGGAGTATTGTGATGAAACAGCAGCCCACCAAACAAAACAAGATAAAAAAACATCTACAGGTCAACCTTTGGTATAAATCAATACATAAGTTAATACACGAGTGTGTACAGTACATGTACCTGTAGGTCAAGTTCTAAATTACCGAGTCTTCAATTTTAAAAGCCGTAATCATTTTTTCTTGAGATATTACTCACTTAGACCACAAACAAAGAGATGTATTCATGATTTACATAATTTTATTTCCAAAAAAAATATAATCAATTGTTTTCATGTTAGGTAGCTCTTTACAAGCAATATTTAAACATCTGAAAAATGTCGCCGTAATTTGCAGCGATAACGGCGTAAAAGTCTGCCAGCGACGTCGTGCACTTTAACGCTAACTGTGAGGTTACAAAGGGGTGGACGCAATTTTAAGGATAAATCGCGTTTAGCATAGAATCCAGGACGTTGACAATATATAATCAATTTATATTGTGTAAATTTAGATGTGGAAGTCACAGATTACCTATCGATACGGGAAGATGGAATAACATATCAAGAAATGATAGGTTGTACAATCTTTGCGAATCAAGAGAAGTAAGTGATGCATATCATTATGTTATGCCATGTAATGTTATAAATCAAGAAAGAAAGAGGTTGTTACCATACTATTGTACTCTTCGTCCAAATATTTATAAATATCAACAATTGATGAGCTCTAATAATTATATTGCTCTTGAAAAACTTTGTAGATTTATAAAAAGTATAATTGTGAGGGTCACTCCTCCTGGTTAGTTTGTAATTTAATGTTTATGTTTGTATTGTTCACATGTGCTTCAATATTTAATGTAATTGTTTATATATTCTCTGTAACTATGCAATTTCTAGTTGATGAGAATTAAAATTCATTCACATATATTTTTTTTTTGAGATTTGGAGAAAGCATGACAAAATGCAGTTTATTCAGAAAAATGATAAAAATGACATTTTCAGAAACACTTTATTTCCATATTTGTGGGATTTAAAAAAATGCCACTTTGAGCATCTGGTCCGTAATTTCAAGCAAAGCTTGAATAATTGTATTGCCATTCGTGTAGGGATTTATTTTTTCTCTTATTGTCACTTATCACAGCTTCAAATTGAACCCGATATTAATAATTTACGACGAAGAATATTTGTTCAAAAATTTTGATAACACTGCCTACCTTTTTTACAAAGTTGCACAAATCCCCAATTTTCAGCCTCAATTTTCTCGAAAACAAGCACGGTGACCGATGTTTAATTTTGTGTTTTATTTTATAACTCGTCAAGGCCTACATCATATTTCAAAACTATAAAAATGACATTATATCGAGAAACTGTATCGGATACCCTTAATTGACGTTATAAGGACAACGACACATGTTTTACTCCTCCTTCACTTAAGAGCCAGTCTGTGATAAAACCATGCAAAATGGTCCAAATCCAAAATAATCCAATCAGACTGATATTTTGTATTTTAAATACCTTATATGTAATAACTATTTGTGTAAAATATTTAAAAAAAATATTCAGCCATTATTTGTGTATGCCGAACATTCGATAATTGTCTATTTCTGTACTGACAAATGGCCATTTCAAGCTTATTTTAGGGTATTTTGACCTGATTTTTTTGTTGTTTTATAGAAAAAATACAGCTTAATGATAACCAATATCTTAACTAACAGCTTAAAATGAAAAAAAATTATGATAAATCAAAAAGTTGTGAGATTTCTCTATACCCCTACTAACAGGTTGAAATTGGATGGTTTTGAAAAAGTGCCGATTCAGCAAAATTTGTATATTTTTAAAGGCTTGAATCTTGTAAGATCATGTTTTATTTTCAATAAAATGTAATATTTCATGAAGCTTATATATTTATCTACAAAATGCAAGAAAATGGTGCTCGGCAAATGATACCTTCTTACGAGAAAATAATAATTAAAGATAGGCGTGATGGCCATTTTGTCGATTTTTTAATTTTTTGATCTGTTTCATTAGAAACTTTTTAAAAGTATGTATAAGTCAAAATATCAGAAAAATAATGACCGAACTAATGTGTACTGGTTATATTAATTGAATAAACCAAGTTTAACTTAGTTTAAATTATAAAATATACTAAAGGAGTAAACCCGGGAAAACCGCTTTTTTGCATTTTTTGCCCTAAACTGAGCATTTTTACCATATGTTTAAAATCTGAACTTATTCAAAAGTAAATTACTTTAGTAACTTAAAATGGGCTGTTTTATTTACAATACTATGCACACTCATCAGGTAATATCATCATGAGTTCTTCACAATTTCAGCATTTTATAATAGTCTAGTTTTTAGACGCTTTTTTCTCTAAATTCAAAGTGGCCAAAGTGGTTCAGTCTTAAATTTTTAAAACATGTTGTATTTGATAATGATTCATAAAACTGTTTAACATATAAGTGGTAGAGACTCAACATGAATGCAGTCAGTTTCTTAACAAAATAAGATGATCAATATCAATCCTTTTACAATAAATTTTGATAACATCTAATTTATGTAATATTGTTCTAGAAAACTACAAATAGCATTATATGGTTTACATGGTTTAGGAAAAAACTAATTTTGTTGATCAAAATTTGTTTCAAATCTCAAAACAAGAGTTGTGCACAAACAATCACTGAAAAGACTTATTTTCCAAATGCCCACCTAGTTATCATCACATTCTTATAAATGTGCATAAAAAATGCTAATCATAATGAAAAATGTTCTGAATATTTTTCGGTGTATTATATTGTCGAAAGTTCTGGAGTGGCATGATACATATTCTTGGTATACATTGCAAAGAATATTTCACTCAATCTAGGCCTTTTAGATAAAGTTGATAATTACAGGGACTTGAATGAACGAAATCAGGAAATCCCTCCATCGACCAAATTCTTCACCTAATTAATATTATCAAATCAATTGCATACATCTAAATGTTCTTACTATTGACTTCTTACAAATGATACAAACTCAAATTAAAACGAAATTATTACACTGCTCTAAAACTTTTATTTATATCTTGTAAATAACCCTACACAAGGACAAACGAAAAATACCTTAAGACGTACAAAAATACTGAATTTAGAGGAAAATTAATTCGGAAAGTCCATAATCATATGGCAAAATCAAATAATAAAACACATCAAAAACGAATGGACAAGAACTGTCATATTCCTAACTTGGTACAGGCATTTTCAAATGTTGAAAATGGTGGATTAAACTTGGTTTTATAGCGCTAACCCTCTCACTTTGATGACAGTCAAATTCCGTTATATTTACATTGATGCGTAAACTAAACAGACACAATAAGTAAAATAGTCAAAATATGGGCACATCAAAAAATATACTTGTAAAACGTAGCAAAGTAAACAATATTTGTGTTGTTCTGAAAAGGGGAAGTACTTATCGCAGACGTTTGTCGATTTGTAAACCTTTGAAGGAAATTCAAAAACCTGTTTTCAAAGTTGTAAAAGATGATTTAGATCAATCCGAAGGCAAACCAGCAACACACGACGGCAAATTATGTTTTGCGGAATAACGATGCTGTAGTTCGATTGTTTTGCAGAAACGTGCAAAATAACATTTTTGAAAAGGATTTCTGCATAAATTCTGTCATATTCATCAATGGAAACATATTTTTCTTGGAAAAAGAAAACCAATGGAAGTGTAATACGTCTGTTTAAAAACTGGGTAATTATTGCATACACACTGATAAATGTTTTAATACAATGAATAGCATGATTCACTTAAATGATTGATGTTAAAACAGCATGTGTTTTAAAGAGATTGATGCCCATAATTCGATTGTTGTGCAGGTACCATCAGCAGAATTGTTATCAAACGGAAAAATCAAAAGCTCAAACATACCTCGGAGTTCAGTATTTTGTGATTTTACTTTTTATCAAACGTCGATCTAAACGTTCTTTTTTTTTATTTCTTGAAAATTGTACACTTTACCTGTAATACCAAATTACATTGACACACATGTTTCATGTTTTTGTAGGAATAATTCAAAATGTTTTTTCAGAAGAAAACTAAACCATTGCAAAAGGAAACCAGCAACACAGGAAGGAAACTTATTTTGGCAGAATGATGTAACCGTCAAATCTCGATTTGGTTGTTTTCATATCTTCTTCAGTAAAATATCTTGTCCTAAACAGATACAGGGTAACATCACGACTAAGAACATTTCATATGTTTAGGTATTATATCAATTCAAAATCCTTATCATTGATTTCTTGAAAATATTCAATTGACAGACATTTATAAATCTTGATAGGACAATTGGAAAATAGATTTATGACTTTTTTTGAAAAAGACATATTAAATCAATGCAAGAGCAAACTAGAAACACAGGAAAGGCAACAATTGTTTTCAGAATAATGTTTTTGTTACATTGACAGAGCTGTCAAATCATTAAAGAATTTTACTTTTAGTGAAGTAATTCGAGTGTTGTCCAGGTGCCGACAAAATAACATTTTTGTAACGAATTTCTGAATAAAATCTGTCATATTCATCAATACAGATATATTCACATTGAAAACAGAAGAGCAATGGAAGTGTAATAAATCTGATAATTGTTTGTAATAATGCACATTATTAACTCATTGTTGACTTAAGAGAGGCAAAAGATACCGAAAAGAAATCCAAACTCATAGGTCTAAAATAAACCGACAACGCCATGGCAAAAAAAAAGGAAAAAAAACGACAGACAAACAACAGTATTTCAAATTCAACATAGAAAACGAAAGACGGAACAACACGAACCCATAAAGACTTGGGGTAATCGTAGCTGCTATGAAAATGGACGCAGATCTTGCTCCACATGTGGCACGTACGTTTAGTTGCTCATGTTAGTACAAATCCGGTTACAAATCTTATTCGGTAAAAGGGGACTGGATTATAGTTACAACAAAACACTGACTATAAATATGTCAGCACCCCAATAACAAAAATGTAAAGGTTTTTATTTGACTTTTTTGACATTTATAAACTTTACTTGTAATAGAAGAAGAAAAATACCAAGTGAAATTGACACAAATAAATAGTTGTTTTGAAGAAAATTGCAACAGTTTTTAAAAAAGGAAAATTAGATAATTGCAAAAGCAAAAAGTAAAATCACAAAAATACTGAACTTAGAGGAAAATCAATACGGAAAACCAGCAACAGAGGAAGAAAATTATCATTTTGAAGAAACAAGTTTTTAACAATTTAGTTAGAGTCGTCAAACCTTTACTGCTATAGAAATAAAGAAATGTGCCAATGTGTCGCCTCACATCGATAATGGTATTCCACTAACACGTGGTTTGGTCTACATTTTTTAAAGAATTATGTTTATCTGCTATACTTGAAAATCTCATCCTAATTACCCTAAACCGATAGAGAATACACTCAACATCGACAAAATTAATTTTATCTGTAGTTATTTAACAAATCTATAAGATAAAGCAAAAAGTCTTGATTTTTTAAAATCTTGAAAATGGTACACTTTACAAGAAATACCACAATAATTTTACCCAAATTTATAAATCTTAGTAAGAAAATTGGTTCAGTAGAACAAAAACTAAATCAAGACGACAGAAAACTAGATACACATAAGGCAAAATTAGTTTTATAGAATTATGGAACCGTGAAACATTGAAAGATTTTCTTTTGTGTTTTTTTTTTATTGTTTTCCTGATACCTTAAAAATAGATTTTTTAATGTAGTTCTGCATAAAATTTATAATTTCATCAATGCAAACACATTGATTTAAAAAAAAGAAAACCAGCCGTTTATGTAGAAAATTACATGTTCACGGTTGGCTATTTCTAAATTCTGTTATGTTTGATTACTATGAATACAATCTTAAGTATCTTAAGAACATGCTTACAACGACTACGTTGATATAAATGTTTTTCTATTTTAATTCGGATCTTGTGAACATGATAATCAGACCCTAATTTCATATCGCGAGGACATTTTATTAAACTACATGAAGTAATAGATTACCGTACTATTTTTTTCACAATTTGCAAAACTTATGGTAAGCTTATTTAACAATCACATTTAAGTACTATCAGCCTATCAACCTTTAGCTAATCACTAAAAATTATAACTTCATTATGCAATCCTTTTTTCCAATTCAATTTTTCCTAAAAATTCCAAGATATTTTTTTATAATTTAAAACTCCTCAATAAATAGTTTTGTTTAAATTGTATTTCATGTATGAAAGTTAATGTTCTCCCTTTTTAGCTTTTGATTTTTGAATCTTGTAAAAACAACGCATTAATTAATTAGCACTCTTGGTGTAGTCTAACTTGTCCGATTTTCTTAGATCGTCCTGCATCATTCTCAAAACAAATTATATACAACATACAAGTTTCATCACCGTTTCAATAACTGCTAGGTAAAAATGTTCTAATGACTTCCAATACATTTGTCAGAGTTGTCCCCTACACCCCTGGTCTCCCAACTGACTTCATTTCTAAGAAATAAGGAATAAGGATTTAGATTTATGTTATTGAAGTGATCAGACAACTGAAAACCTTCTGAATTATGTCTTTCTTTCAGTTTGTCAGATTTTAGTATTATCGATAAGACATAGGGTTAATATAGAAAACATATCAACAATTATTGCTTTTTATATTTCTGGAGATCTCATACCTATGATATAAACCCAATAGTACAAGAAGTCTATGAATTGGAATAATGACACAATTCATAGTTGCTTTAGTTTTTACTGTAAATATATATCAAAAATCAGAATAAGATGCTGCAGATTATGAATGTTATGATTAACTAAAGTTGAATATTCCATAAAGATGAAGTTTAAACAGATAATACATGTAGTTTACACAAATCAGGTCTTCAATAAACTTTCTTTTACTACTGACAGTTCTAAATTGTTTCATAATATCCCAATAAAATATAGGATTAAACTAGATGATTACTTATTAAAGAGCCCCCTTTAAAACCAGACAGTTAATCTCTAAATTTCAGTTGAATGACATTAGACTAGAATTTAAACAAAAAGATATAGATATATACCTAGATACTAAAAGTTATGTATAGTTTATAATAATCTTGATCATGAGTAGCATTTTTTTCTAAATAGCAAACTCAACTTTGAGAGATCTGTTGTTTAAAAAAATGATAATATAAAAACTGCTCAGACAAATTCTCAACGTTTTTTTAAACTAAAATAGATTTCAAATCCTGAGTCCGATTTTTGACAGCAGTTGGTGACCTTGTAAAACAATCTTCATACTTGCAAAAATGAGAACAAAGGCGAACGTTACACAGTCATATGTATGTTTGTATTTTTTATACTTATACTTGTAATTATTGACTACTGTGTTAATAAGTGTTATATTTTGTGTGTTTGCCTGATACATATAGGTGTAATTTGCAAATGACCTTATTTATCTATACCGATAAGGTTCATTTTTTATTTATGTTTATTTTGAGTACGTTTACATTCGGTTAAACTAATTTACACTATTAATTCGAGCTTTTTTTTTAATTAATTCACGCTGTAAGCACAACGACACATAAGTTGCTCCTACTTCACTTCACACTTTAGATTACATAGTCAAGGGTAATTTCATGACTTCAGTTCAAATGTCTGGTGTAAAAAAGAAAAAGTACATCTATTCCGGGTTTTGTATTGAACAAAATGGAGAAGGAAGAATGTATCTGTGTTCTTATGAACCGACTTGATTTATTCTATTTTGTATTATTAAGTGAAGGTTTGTTTACCGTCATTTTCTATCATATCAACCGTGTCTACCTTAAGGATGTTAACGACTTAGACAAAAATTTAATCCTTTTAGTCCAATGTTAGCACATTATTCAAAGGTTGTCATGTATTGCTATATACATATATCATAATTGTTTTTCGTTTTCTGTTTTAATAATTCAGGCCTTAGTTCCCTCGTTTGAATTGTTTTACGTTCGTCATGTCGGAGCCTTTCATAGTTTGTTATGTGATATGGTTTTTGCTCATTTTTGAAGGCCGTATGGTGATCTTAAAATTCCAATTTTTGAATAAGTCTCAATTTTATCAGGACATGTTTGTCATCTTTGCTCAGTTAAATATCTTGTCTTATAAAAAATGAGAGAATCTCTACATCGATCAAATTCATATCACCTAAGTTATATTATCAAATCAATTAACTACATCTAAGTGTTCTTACTATTTATTTCCTACAAATGGTACCAACTCAAATTAAAACAAAATTATTCACTCCTGTAAAACATTTGCATATCTATTGTTAATAACCATACACAAGGACAACTAGAAATGATTTTAGACATTAAATTTCTTCATACAATTTCTATTCTAGTGTTTGGGCAAAATATAAAACAGTCAATTGAAAACAAAGTACAGCATGTGTGCTAGTCTGAAAAAAATGAATTACTAATCGTAGACGTTGATATCCGGATTTATACGTGCATAGATATAGGAAGATGTGGTATGAGTGCCAATGAGACAACTCTCCATCCAAATAGCAATTTAAAAAAAATAAACCATTACAGGTCAACGTACGGCCTTCAACATGGAGCCTTGGCTCACACCGAACAACAAGCTATAAGGGGCCCCAAAATTACTAGTGTAAAACCATTCAAACGGGAAAACCAACGGTCGCATCTATATAAAATTTAAAAAAAAACGAACGAGAAACGAGAAAAACGTATAAATTACATGAACAAACGACCATTACTATACATCAGATTTCTGACCTAGGACAGGTGCAAACATTTGCAGCGAGATAAAACGTTTTAATGGACCCAAACCTTTTCCCTTTTTCTGAAACGATAGCAAAACATCACAACATAGAAAAACACACGTTAAAATATCAATTGGCAGGCTTAACTCAATCAAAAAAACGTACATTCATGCACTCCTTTTTAGAAAGAGTTGGTCTAAATTATAATAAAAAATTGTCATTCTGTTTCATTTAACTATTGTTTCATAACAAATAATACAGATACAGGGCATCTACCCCATTGACAATATTAAGATTAGCTAAAGTTGTCTGATATATGCAATTGCATTAATTTAATCGACCCCTTTTTTTAGATAAACAAAAAAACGAAGACGTGGTATGCTTGCCAATGATACAACTCGCCTTATGATATCAAATGATGTAGAAATATGTATTTAAATAGCCCATCCGAGCTCACCCATGATCATGAATGTTAGGCCCGGTGTTTCTGCCGTGTTTGGAAAATTTTTGTAAAAATATCCTGTACCAAGTCAGGAAAATGGCCATTGTTATAAGTCATAGTTCGTTTCTGTGTGTGTAACATTTTTACGTTGTGATTCCGTTGCGTCGTTTGTTGTCTCCTTTATTTGAGTGTGAATTCACATTACAATCAATTTAAATGACCTTTTCTTATTTCTTGCAATTGAACCTGGTATATTTTAAACGCTATAGTAAATAAATTAAATCGATATTTAACCGCCTTTAGGAAAATTGCAAACAAATAATAAAAACGCTAACTATAAATATTGCTTTAAAAAAAACTTGTTTTACTTTTTCAAAAAATGAATCAAGTTACCTACAGTTTTGTAAGAGCCGTCAAACCTTTAAATATATGTATGTCCAGCGTTGTAATTCAATTGCTGTGCAGGTACCACAAGCAGAATTTAATCGTAATATATAAATATGAGTTGATACATGTCTAAAACATGAGATCCAATTGATTACCTTAAGATAGCACAAAATAAACGGAAGTCCGAATTTAGATGACATTGAGCAGTCTAATCAATTTATTAACATAAATATAAATAGTAAAATAACAAAAATATCAAACTCTTAGGGAAATTCAAAACGGAAAGTACCTTATCAAACGGCACAATCAAAAGCTCATACATGACAGACGTCGATCTAAACGTTCTTATTTTCGATTTCTGGAAAATTGTACCTTTACATGTAATGCCAGATTACAATGACGTACGTTTATAAATATCATTAGGAAAATCTTAAAGTGTTTTTAAAAAGAAAAAATAAATCATTGCGAAAGCAAACTAGCAACACATCAAGGACATTTATTTTTGCAGAATCATGTATCTGTAAAATCTCGAAAGAATTGTTTTGTAACTTCATTGTTGTACAAATAAATGTAACCATTGAAGGAGGAAATCAGGAACTTAGAAAGGCATTTTTTTCAGAATCAAGTTTCTTATAATGTTGTGAGAGCCGTCAAACCTCGAAAGAGATTTACTTCTAGTGTTGTGATTCGATTGTTTTCATATCTTCTTCGGTGCAATATCTTGTTTATAGCAGATACAGGGTAACATCATCACCAAGAACATTTCATGCCAAGTTTAGCCATCTTATCTATCCAATATCATATACTTAATTTCCTTATGATTGAATTATTGAAAATAGTACATATTAATGTAATACAAATTCAGTTACAATTACAGACATTTATAAGAAGGGGGAATGTGTCAAAGCGACAACAACTTGACCAGCAGAAAACAGCCGAAGGCCACCAATGAGTCTTTAGTGTAGCGAGAAACTCCCGCACCCTGAGGCGTCCTTTAGCTGGCCCCTAAACAAATATGTATACTAGTTCAGTGATAATGGACGTCATACTAAACTCCAAAGTATACAAAGAAACTAAAATTAAAAATCATACAAGACTAACAAAGGCCAGAGGCTCCTAAATTGGGACAGGCGCAAAATTGCGGCGGGTTTAAACATTCTTTTGAGATGTCAACCCTCCCCCTATACCACTAACCAATGTCTAAAAAACAAATGCACTAATACGCACAGTAAAACTCAGTTTAAGAGAAGTCAGAGTCCGATGTCAGAATATGAAACAAAAGAAAGAAAACACAATGACAATAATACATAAATAACAACAGACTCCTAGCAGTTACTGACATGCCAGCCTCAGACCTAAACTGATTGAAAGATTATGACTTCATAATATAAATATCAGGCACAATCCCTCCTGTTAGGGGTTTATTATTATAGCATCATGAAATATATGAGAAGAACATAACCCGTGTCTTGCCAACAACTGGTTTCAGAATAAATGTGTTTAATTCCGATGTAAAGACCCTATAAGTGAATTAATATTAAAGCCAAAAAATGCAATCGTTAATGACCTGACAACAGTATCGTAACTATATCCCTTGTTAATAAGTCTGTTTAAAGGTTTAGTTAGCTTTTGAGGTGAATACTGACATTTTTGTGCTGTGTAAATAATATTATCATAAAAATTGGATGTGAAATACCTGAACCTATAAGATGTCTGCATGTTGAGTTATATTTACGAATTGTTTCCTTATACCGATGATAAAATTTAGTAAATGTTTGACTAGTTTGTGATATCGAAAACCCTGGTGTAATAATTTTTCAGTAATAATAAATTCTCTCGCTAGAATCAAATACGTTGTTACATACACGAGCGAATCAATCGAACAAGTTGAGATATATAAACACCATAAGATGGTGGCAAGGGAACGTCGCCATCTAAAAATGGATAATTAACGATAGGAAATGAAAAATCATCTCTGTTATCATACTTTTGTTTGTATTAAGCTTCCCGTTAATGATATAAATATCGAGGAAAGGTCAGTGGTCATTGTTAGTATTAGCTTTATTTAAAGTAAAGGATACATTTCTTAATATACATACTGAAGTCGTCATTATTGGGAGCCAATATATCATCCAAATATCTTAAAAGTATTGTTAAATTTTTTGTATCAAATGTTGTTTCGATGGGTCTTTGCTGATTTTAGTCATCAATTGTAACTCATAACAATACAAAGACAGGTCCGCAATAAATAGTGCACAGTTAGTCCCCATTGGAATTCCAATTGGTCTATTTTAAACGTTATAGCACATCAATTTAGTTATTGCAAACAATGATAAAACACCTATTTTTTCTTAGAAAACAAATGAAATGTATTAATGCAGAGAGGAATATTATGCAACAGGAAACCGGTAATATATTGGGACTGTTGTAATTTATAATCATATATGTATACGTATGTATGAATATTACATTGGCATATTCATCAATGCAAACAGGTTACTGTTTTCAATAATGGGCGAACGAAAACTGGTTGATTAGTACATACTTACTGACAGGTTTTTATGATATAATGAAGAGATATTATTCATCTATGGCTAACATTATTATCATAAGACATACATTTTTCAATCTCTAGACTAAAATCTATAAAAAGCAAGGTTGTTCTCAGACAATGTCAATAATAATTAATTTGAATACAAAAAAAAAAATATATCTTAAGTTTATGACCATATTTTACAACAGATTTAACAGGTTTCAAATACAAAATATACTAATGTTCAAGGTATCTTTAAGGTCTGTTCTTACACCTATTCAAATCTATTTCGTTCTCATACAACTGTATCACTTTATCAATGTCCAATATGAATATAAAAAATTATTTTCTTAGTGACAATATGTTTGCTACAGCTGTGTCAACACCTTGATTAGGGAACTTCTATCGGTAAAGATTTATATTCTCATTTCATCATGTCTAGGTGATGCCGTTAAAATAGATAGAGATACATTTAAGCTGTCACAAGTTTGCAAAGGATGCTGGTTAAAAATGACATTCACATTTTTTTAATTTAGTTAACTAATTTTGCCGTTGTAACCTCATCAAATCTATAAAGCATATATTATATTTTGCACAATGGTTTTTTTAAATAAGTTTTTTTTTTAAAGAATATCGGTCTAAAAATGTTTGTTTCTTCCTCATTCATGAGTATCTAAGGACATCTATCCCTAACTGGGTACCGTTAAAGAGCAATATTTGAACAATTCAATTTCCGTTTTACAATTATTTGCCAACTTGATCGCCATCAGTAATGGTATCGCAATATATCGATATGTGCTGATACATGTTGTATATTAACACGATATCAAGTTAATTACAAAATGATAGCACAAAATACAAAAAAGTCAGAATAGAGGAACAGAAAGTGTCCTAATCAATTCGATAACCGAAATGTAAACGTTATTGTCTTTTATTTCAAAAACATTGCACAAAATGAAATTATAACGAAATGGGTATATTTCTAGGAATATTGCAAGGCGTTTCCAAAAAAATCGAGACTAAAAATGACTGGATATTTAATAGCTTCATGTAAGTTTTATTTTAGTTGTAGGTCAAATCAGGAGAGGTCAAATTCCAATAGTCCAGAGCTCAAATATTTATTTTTTTTGAAAAGGTATTATTTTAACCAAGGATAAGAAAATGTAAATTACCAGATTGATAATATTATTCCTCTTTAGAAATGTATTTTCTCAAATTGATACACTTAACTTATAATATCAAATTAGATTGATACCATATATACTACTTTGTAACCAATATTTCAAAAAGATGTTTTGTCGGTACAAATGTTAACTCCAAAAACAAATAATTGTATAAGACAAAAACAATTAAGAGAGATGTGTGGTATAATTGGACAGAAAGCAAGGGGGATCAAAGTTATTACAACTATTAGTAAGCCGTTAAACCTCGTTATAAATTAACATATAGAGTGGTACATTTATTAGAAGACAAATTCCTGTAAATTACATTTTTGAGACGTATTCATGCATTACATTCTTCATGTACTAAAAAAGAAGACAACTGGAAGTGAACATGGTGAAGGAGTGCTGCTTGTAAACTAGTTAAAATATTACATAATTTTTATATACTAATATATGTTTTAATTAAAATAACTATAATCTGTAGTTATGATATAGCTTTAACCTGTTTAATGACTAAATTAAAGGGATATTTAAACTTTAACCTCGGCTCTAATCATGCTAATACCTAAAAATATGAAATTACAATTTTTTTCTAATGATGAATTTGAATACAAAAGCTATAGTATTAGCCCTCTCCCTTCCACACCGCTACAGCTTACCGGTGAAACCAATTTCAAGATTTTTTGGGGGCATTTAGACTTGTTCCATCGCCATTTGCTGATGTACAGATGTGGTTAAGGGCTCAAATTAATCCTCAGATCACCAGCAATGTGATTTAATGTGCAGCAAACCTCTATCATCATTAGTTAATGAACAAGTCGATGTGTAATTTTTCTGTAAAAACATTTATTTTTCTTCGAAATTTGAGGAATATGCTCAAAAAGAAGTGCAAAGAAAACTGCTCTTTTCAAAGGATGTATGACTTTTTTCAATAACTGTGCAGTAAGTTTTTGAAGAATAGTATCAAACTAATAGTTCTAACTTGTACACTAGTTGCAAATGTAATTTTTCGTGTAGCAGCGCAACCACAAACTTGAAATGCACTAAAAATCCGAAGTCATTTCTTAAAGATATTATGAGAAAAGAGACAAAAACCGCTAAAATATTCTGAACGTTTTTTGCAAAGTTGAACTAGATGTAACAAAACATATTTTCGTAAGTGTTACGGTATGATAAAGTTGAAAACACTTTTGTTTGAATAATGGAACATGTATATTTCAATGAAAAAATGACAGTTTAAAGAGTGGATTCCTCCTAGATTTGCGTAAAAATTATGCATTTGGCAACAAAAAAATTATCATCTGAACACATAATTTCAAAAAGAAAACAAACTTAGTGAGAGTCTTTATATTATTTTTTTTTTTTTTTAATTTCTTCCGTTGTAGTAGACATCAGTACTTACATTTCAATAAATTCACTACAATGCCAGTGGCGGAGGAGTATACTGATCTATCCCAAGGCGCTAAGATTGAGAGTTCGAATCTCACTGCCGGAGTTGGAAAAATAATTTCCTATATTAAATGTAACTTAACTTAACTTTACTTTCAATTTCAAAAAGAGAACATACGACATTTTTTTAAAAGAATGTGTGTGAAAAATTGCCCCCACTTTTTTACCCCCTTTGCTCCATCGGGCTCGGTCAAGGGTGTCCCAGATCAAGCTAGCATTGGTAATTCAATGAATTTTCCCTTGTAAAAACAAAGTTTAGATTGCTGATTGATTGAAAACAAATTAGACAAATAACTAGGGTCTAAGTTTGAAATCGGACAAAAATAGCGTCTAAAATCAGTTATTTTGAATGTAAGGGACATCGATATTTCAAGGCCTATAACACGTTATGCGTCTATTTATACCCCTATGATTACTTATACGGCTTCAACAGACTCGAGGCATTGTGTGTCCACCAAAACCTGACCCTATTAGCCCACCAATATGTCTCTGCACGACTTTTTGTCCAAGGATTTTGTATTTTATTCCTTTTTCTCCAACAGTCATGTGACTTTTGGAAATATACCACGTGACCCAAAAATGACATATTATCTTCAAACTTAATTTTTTGAAATATTTTTCCAATTATCTTTTATTTGAGCCCAACATGGCATGTGTATGACCATTGATGCGAATGCTGTATTCATTTAAACTTTGATAATGTCTTTTCGATAAGTAAAGGTCTAAAATGCATGAAAGGGAAAGGGTTAATAATCCAATTGTTGCTATACAGTAGTTAGATCGATATCTGTTTGGCTCACCTACATTTTGGGGAAATAATATTGGTATAAAATTATTTGCTCTCTTCATTCTAGAGTATCAATCTTCAATTTATCTAAATTGGTACCGTTTTGAAATATAATTGATTGCTATACTAGATCAATATTGGTTGATACATATAGTATCATGGAATCAAGTTCATAACCAAAAAAAGAACAAAATAGAAGAAAGTCCAAAGTAAAATATTTGGTCCTTATCAAAATTGCAAATTGATAAATCGTAGGTATCGTCTATTTTAGTATAACTAGTCTCAATTTGATAACAATTTGGTCCTCCTTATTCCAGTTGGAATCTTGTCTTAAAAGATACGGGACAGAATAAATAAAACAATTCAAACCACTTCAATAGACTATTCTTATATTAACAACGTTTTACTCCAGATTATATAATTTTTCGACAGGTTACCTTTTCTGCTGTAAGACATCCTGGTACCCTGTCAAGTAGGAGCTACCAAAATAAGTAAAATCAAACATATAATCGGTGTAATTTGGGGGGAAATGTACAGTTTTCCGATGATTTTGTCGTGTAAAGAAAATATGAAGCAGTTAATTTCAACCAAAAAATTGTTGCAATTGAAAGCTTGATTTTACTGATTACTGTTGCTCTAACTTGACTTGGTACCAGGATGTCCTACCACAGAGTAGGTAACCTGTCGAAAATATATGAACTCCTCAATAAGTCGGTAATATGAAAATAGTGTAGTTACCTGATCCATTCATTTAAAATATCTAAACGTTCTGATATCTTAAAAATGGTAAACCATTAAGGAAATACCGAATGTAATGATATTGTTGCTGTGAAATGGTTTCAAAAGAAGACAAATGCCGTTACAAATTACAATCATAAAATCTTATTTTACCCGAACAAATGTATAAAAAGATATTTGTGATATACTAAAACAGCAAACCAACAACATTTGGCGAAAATTTTTTATTTGATATATATGTTTACTTACAAGGTTTGAAGCGCCGTTAATCCTCTAAACAGATTGTTTTCCAATGTCGAAATTCGATTGCTGCTAAGGCTCCTGAAAAATAACATTTTTGGAAATTTATTTCTGCTATTGTTTTCCTTATTCAGAAATACAAACATCTTGAAGTCAAAATATAAGTCAACTGGGCAAATGTAGAGATGCTTGAAAATTGTTAATACATTGCATACATACTCACAGAAGTTTGTGATACAATAAATAGTACTTATGCATATATGAACTTAAAGGATTATCTTTTTTTTTTTTTTAATTTTTATTTTCTTATCCAACATATATAATATACAACAGTACAGTTATCAAACAGTAAGCTCATATATATGAATGTAATATAATACAACCTATCAGAAAATGTATAGAACTTGAAAATAACATTTTTTTGGGATTTTATAATTGTATCTTAATAAAAAGGACATACAAAAAAAAGTATAGAGAATTAATAAATAAAAGAATTAAAAGATGATTAAGAAAAAAAAAACAAAAAAAATAAAAAAAAAAACAAACAAAAAAACAAAAACAAAAACAAAAAACAAATATAAAAAAAAAAAAAAAAAAAAAATTAGTTTGATGTCTGCTAATTTTGTATTGTTGCTAATCCATCAAATTATCCTGTAAAGCCTCTTGGTAAATGCACCAAGCTTGATTAAACTTGTCAAAACATTTATTTTTAATTGATATCTTCTTCTCCAAAATATAATGATGCTTTATTTTTTCAATCAATGCTGTTAAACTTAATTCTCCTTTAAAATATCGTGTATTATATATATATTGTTTAATCCAGAGAAAAATATTGTTTTGGGGGTCACCTTTGTACATTCGTGATAAATTTGCAAACAAAAAAATATCTTGTGTAAATGGTATACTAATACCATTCTGGAGAAACCACATTTCAGTTTGCTCAATAAATTGTTGTACATAATAACATTCCCACAGTATATGTTCAATTGATTCAAGTTCAGTGTTACAAAAAGTACAATATGGGTTTTGCACTATCCCAATTTTGTTTAAAAACGTATTTGTTGCCAGAATTTTATGATTAATTCTATACTGAAGCCATTGTAGCTTAGTATTTTTTGTAATAGCAAATGGTAATTGAAAAATCTTTTTCCAGTTTTGATTTTCTAAAACTAAAATTGCTTCCCATCTTTTTACTCCTGTAGGAACAGTGTTGATTTTGTTTAGCACCAAATACATATCTTTAGATCCCTTTTTACTTAAATGATTATCTTATTGGCCATATTTCACAACAGTTATCGCGAAACTTAGGTTGGTAGACTTTATGTGGGATCTTCTGACAACAAGGAAGGATACCCATATTTAATCATGTCAAAATAAAATGGCAATATGTTTAGGCTAGTTTGAATGCAAAAAAAAACATGTCAGAAAGGATATTGGCAAAGACAATCGGCCATTTTTTTTTCAAGTCCGTTAAGATTTTTTTTTCAAATGAACCCAAAATAATCATTAATGCAGTGATGGTATTTTGCATTTCTGTTTTTTTTTACCAACTATAGTACATTTTCATTTCATGGCCTTTTATGACTTGCTACTCGATGTCGGTTTTGGTCATTGTTAAGGGTCATATGCTGACCTAACGATGCTAACTTCTACGTTATAATGTTTCTGGTGGATAGTTATCTCATTGTCAATCATACCAAATCATCTTCTTTGTATATTGATCTCAATTTGAACATAATTTGTCTATCTCTTCTCATGATTACAATCTTGTCATTTTAAGATAAAAGACAACCTCTGTATCGCTCAAAATCAAATCTACAACACCAGGTCACATTTTAAAATAGACCAAAACACAAACAACAACATACAAAATTAAAGACTGAGCAACACGATCACCGCTGCCGACCCCCGACCCCTGATCTCCCTTCTAAAAAAAAAAAAGACAAGAAAAAAAAGGAAAAAACATGTTGACTTCAGATCTTCCTCTTCATAAGGCATCCGTCGTGTTACTCATGTAAGTACACACCCTGCGACGAGTCTAATTCAGAAGGGAACATTTGGTGAAAAAGGCGGACGAGTTGGCAAAACTAATTTTACTTTGCAATAATAAATAAAAGGAGATAATGATTTAATGGGACAGAAAATCAGCAACACCTGAAGGCATATTTGATTTTTTAATCAGTTTTGTAAGAACCGTCCAACCTTATCAAATATGAACATCTGTGTGGATATTTAATTCTCACTCTCATATAACATTTTCTAAATTAATATATATATATATGCAGTATATTTTTGATATTAATCAAACGTTGAAAATAGTAGGCAACTGGAAGCGGGTTGAAATTACATCAATATTGACAAATGGTACAAGGACACAGTTATCGTCCTATAACTATATACAGTGTGAAATTTGCAT
Source organism: Mytilus edulis (assembly GCF_963676685.1). Taxonomy (NCBI): domain Eukaryota; kingdom Metazoa; phylum Mollusca; class Bivalvia; order Mytilida; family Mytilidae; genus Mytilus; species Mytilus edulis. The sequence goes on along the minus strand of NC_092353.1, from coordinate 83,009,571 downwards.
TTTTTTATACCCTTTCCAAATTTCTTTCTTGATATTTAATGCATGAAATATTAAGATACTGTCAAAATCGTTTTAAGAAAGAGCAGGTGCGATTTTTTCAATTTGAATTCATGTTGACAGTAACAATACGAAAGTCTCTTGTATGAACTGCTGTAAAATAAATCTACGATAAACCTGAAAACACTAATTTAAATCCCATTGTCTGTTAATATCAGTTAAGTTGAGATGAATGTTAGGATATAACAGATACAATAATTAACATATCAACATAAGAAAAAAAAACCAAGTATAACATATTTTGGTATCCCAAAACGGCGTATATCTTAAATAGTGAACATAAAGGTAAATTATGCTACACAGAGGAACAAGTGATCCGTATGCTGGAGTTTCTAATTGACAACATAATTGTTGAATTTGGAGGTAGAATTTTTCAACAAGTTGTCGGCATTCCTATGGGAACAAAATGTGTGCCTCTCCTTGTCGACCTCTCTTTATTTTCATATGAATCGGAGTTCCTTAAGACACTTGTCAAAAACAGGAAAATCAAAAAAGCACCTCATTTACTTTCATTTTCAGATATATTGATGTTGTTCTTTCCATTAACAATCCTAGTTTTTCTGATTGGGTTCCATTAATATATCCCCCGAACTAGAAATTAAAGAAACAACAGACACGGCTTCTTCCGCCTCAATTTTAGACGTATACCTCGAATATGACATACACGGTCATTTCAGTGCCAGAATCTATGACAGATGAGACGATTTAAATTTTGAAATTATCAATATCCCCCATCTTTGTAGCAATATACTAACTTCACGTGCATATCGGATATACATTTCCCAACGAATTCGGTATTCAAGTGCATGCAGCAACTACTCAGACTTTGTAAAATGTCACCAGTGTCAGAGCAGAAAGTTGATGAACTAGGGGTATATCAATGAACGTCTCGTCCTTTTTCTAAAAAAGTTCATAGAAAGGCAACACGAGCTTGTTGAAAAACATTCTGTATGAACTTCACAAATTATACACGATGGTTTTAAAGAATAGATTCTTGGTACTGACATTGTTTATCGTCTAAATAACGTGTTATATTATTATTCCCTCATTTGTCTTTGAAACATCACTTTTACTGTTTAGTCTGTTTTTGACGTGGCTCTGTATTGATACATCCCGTAATTATGTTATTGTTCTATGATAATTTTTGTATTCATGTCCTTTAATTTTGCCAATAGGCTTTGTCTATATCCCTTTTTATCAATATATAATAGATTTTTATGCGATAGTCATACAAGTGAGAAGTTAAGCTAGCTTGAAAGCAATGTTTAATCCACCATTTTCTACATCAGAAAATGCCTGTACAAAGTCAGGAATATGACAATTGTTGTCCATTCGTTTGATGTGTTTTAGCCTTTCATTTTGCCATTTGATTAGGGACCTTCCGTTTTTGAATTTTCCTCGGAGTTAGTATTTTTTTGAGTTTACTTATTGACATACAAGTAAGTGGTTTCTGTTTCTTCGAACATTTATCAAGAAGTATTTCTCTGATAATTGCGAGGAGGCAAGTTTTCATTCGAAATCTTCTTAAATAATTGAAATCTATTTATTTTCTAATCGGAACCAATATAAAAAGTAAAAAACAAAATTCTTATTGTAAAGATTAAGAGATGAGGAGGTGCATAGTTAAGGTTTAAATAATGTTGGTGTTTAATTTTGGTTATATCCAACTCCTGTCAATTTAATGATTTGGAGTCCTTATTACATAATTATACAGATATCTAGCCTCATACATCAGAATGTAATTCTCTGTCTTGAATGTCCCTTTATCTTATCATTTAATGAATGCAACTTTCGCTGCATAAGTTATATTAGTCGAAATAGTTTCTGACAAATTGTGGCATTTTGTGTGCTGGCGAAAACTTTATCCCGTTTAATTAAATTGTATGAAAGTCTCGAATTTAAAAAGAAAGTATACACTCGATGACTGGTGACTGAAGAAAATACGAAGATAAAAATAAAGAACATTTCCAATTAAATAAATAGAACTCTTTATTTTTATTTTATTGTAAACTAGAGAAACTTCTCATTTCAGCGATATTTAATGTTATACAAGTATCTTCATTAACAATTTCACCAATATGGTTCCGCAAAATATGATGCCATGAAAAAACTGTATATTGCACCCTATCTGTTTGGTCTGTAGGTACACTAACCAGGAACATATGGGGACTTTTGATCTCTGTTTGGTCTGTAGGTACACTAACCAGGAACATATGGGGACTTTTGATCTCTGTTTGGTCTGTAGGTACACTAACCAGGAACATATGGGGACTTTTGATCTCTGTTTGGTCTGTAGGTACTCTAACCAGGAACATATGGGGACTTTTGATATCTGTTTGGTCTGTAGGTACAATAAACCAGGAACATACGGGGACTGTTGTTATCTGTTTGGTCTGTAGGTGCAATAAATCAGGAACATACGGGGACTTTTGGTATCTGTTTGGTCTGTAGGTACAGTTAACAAGGAACATACGGGGACTTTTGTTATCTGTTTGGTGGGAATTTAATATGATAAATGTGAATACACAAAACAAATATCTCAGAACTTTATCGCAATATATCGATTTGTTCATATATGTTTACATAGAACCTAGTTCAGTACCCTACAATATGTCATATTCAGCTGACCTTAAACTGTCTTATGAATCTAATGACATAACTAATAACTGTCTTATTTGAATATTTAAAATTTTAATATTAAATACAGTAAAAAATTAAATCAAAATTTACTTATGTTTAAAAAAAGTGCAAAAAGAAAATTATAAATAACTATAGATATTCTGTTGCTTTATTGATCTTTGTTTTTTTATTTTTGGACTAAATACAAGAAATTCAATTTAAAGTAGTCCAAAATTCAAAGATTTTATTGTCTGAAAATATGTCATGCTAATAAAATGCACAAATAGATAGCATCAAACCGATAATAATATTCCGTATTTGTTAAGAATTTCGTCATCACTGCTTATATAAACTAGCTTGTCATAAAAGAATACCGAGCAACCTCTCCACTGCCAAAATCCCTTTAAGTTATATCAGTACTCCAATAACAAAAAAATGAATGTTCATATTTACAATTTTTTGAGTTGTACACTTGATATGCCACTGCTGATTGACGTTTCGTCCCCGATGGTATCACCAGCCCAGTTGTCAGCACTTCAGCGTTGACATGCATATCAATTATATGGTCATTTTAATAAATTTCATGTTGACAAAACTTTAAATTTTTCGAAAAAAACTAAGGATTTTCTTATCCCAGGAATAGATTACCGTAGCCGTATTTAGCACATCTTTTTTTGGAATTCCGGGTCCTCAATGCTCTTCAACTTTGTACTTGTTTGGCTTTATAACTATTTTGATCTGAGCGTCACTGATGAGTTTTTTGTAGACGAAACGCGCGTCTGGCGTATTAGACTATAATACTGGTGACTTTGATAACTATTATATGCAATACCAAATAAAATTGACACAAACATGACAAATTTATAGATCTTTTGTAGAAAATTGCAACTGTTATTGAAAAAGATCATTAAAATCATTGCAAAAGCCAACCAGTAACACAGGACGATCAAGATTTTAACAATGTTGTCAGAGAGTCAAATCTTTATTGTAATAAAAAAAAAATGTACTACTTATAAAACAGTGCAAATGTGTAGCTTCAGATCGATAATTCTATTCCTAAAAGCAAGGTGTGGTATATATTTCAAGAAGATCTGCAGTACTTAAATATCTTATCCTTATTAGATAACTGATACAGAATAACCTTACCATTGACACAACTCATATTACCGAAAGTTATTCTAACAAATCAATAAAATAGATCGCAACGTCTAGATTTTTAAATTCTTGAAAATGGTACACTTTACATGTAATATCAAATTTATAAATCTAGGTAGAAACATTTCAAAGAAGAAAAAAATTAATAGAACAAAACTAAATCATTGCGACAGCAAACTAGCAATACATGAGGCAACATTAGTTTTATAAAATCATGGAACCGTGAAACAACGAAAGATTTTCTTTTGTAATTTGATCGTTGTACAGGTACCTTCAAAATAACATTTTTGAATTGTAGATGTGCATAAGATACATAATTTCATTAATGCAAACACATTGACTTAAAAAGGGAAAATCAATGGTTTATTTAAAAATTACATATTAAAGGTCTTCAATAAAATTTTCCAAATTCTGATATTCTTATTATTGGCATAAGGGTACAACGCACATTTAGTTTCGATTATTATCCAACAAAACACATGAAAGTGACAAACAATGATTATGTGTGATGCCCATGGATTCAACAATATAATTAAAAAGAATAGTGACATGATATTTTCTGTTTTTCGAATGACATGCAGACATAGAACGTGTAATACTGGGACTTTTTAACAACCTCAAACAACACTTTGTTCCGCCAATTTCCCTAAGGAAACCAGAGTTGGGGTCTCGGGTGCCATGCCATGAGTTCATCATAGGTCACAGGTGTGCTGTACAGGTGATTGAATTGCGCAATTTCAAGTCTCGTTTGAAGTTGTCAACTTCAGGTGTCAAGTCACTTGGGTGATCGATAAGACATAGTTATTACGCAATATTACGTCATATATTCCGACTTTGTGTACTACAGTAACATCATTGGTGTAGGTTTTGTTGAGGGCACATGTGCGGTAGGAGTATATTATTGTTACAGTTATACAGATAAAACTACCTGTTGTTTAATGAATACCTGAAGTACGGTCGTACAATACCATATGCACCACCGAATAAATACCCAACCATTTCTGATAACTAATAAACAACCTGCATATAGACCTAATTTTTAATTGCTTTTAAGAATATGTAGATATAAAAATGTTTTTTCAGATGTATTTTTTTTAATTGACTTGAGATGGAAAAGTAATATTCCTGTATGCATGCAAGTCTATAATTTCATAAGAAATTGTTAGACATAAAGCTCATAATTTATAATAGAAAAGATACAAAAACTGGGTTTTAAGCTTGGATGAACGGCAATTACCCTCCCCCTTTCCCTCCGTTCCTTCCAACAGTGGCGGGGCAAAACTCTGTTTTGCTACATACCCTTATTGTTGACATTTTTTAAAATTCAAAATCAATACTAGTACATGAAATTTACTGACTTACTTTTAGACTATTAGCCTATCAAAACAAACTGTTTGTCAGTCTCATTTATTTACCCACCACCACCACACACACACATAATTTTTGTATAAAGAGCATAAAAAGTAAACAAGGAAATGATACGAAAATGTGAATAATAAATCTTTTACATTCTTATATTGAACATCGAATATAATAATTTACAACTATCTAGTTGATAAAGAATCATATGATGAACACCATTTCTTTTTGAAATAGAAATTTAATAAAAAATGAAGAAACATGTTTTTTAGAATAATATTCATTAATTTAATCCAAAAAAAAATTGTGTAACGTCTCCTTAAGGCTTTCTTGTAAATTCAATATCACCAATCTCAACGTCCTTATCTTTTATTTCTTAAAAATTGTAAACTTCAGATGCAATACCAAATTCATAAGGAAATGACTGTGCCAAATCAGTAATATGACAGTTGTAATCATTTCGTTTGACGTGTTTAAGCTTTGATTTTGCCATTTGATAAGAGACTTTCCGATTTGAATTTTCTTTGGAGTTTGGTATTTTTGTTTTTGTGTTTTAACTTTTAAGTCATTTAGAAAAGCAGGTGAAGACATTTTCAACCTGTCACAGACTTAGAATTAATTACTTACTTATCAAAGTAAGAGGTCCGAGCCGTGCTGATTGACCACATGTGTGTTTAACATGTGCCGTTGAATGCATTTGTCTTGTGTGGCTGACCATGTTTCAGTGGTCAGTATGGACACTATGTTTTACGATCTTTCTGTGAATTGTATGCAATCAATTAGTAAGTTTGTCAATGGCGATCGACTATGAATGAAGTAATTATACCAATGTTCCTCACAACATTGCAAAATAGAAGTTCTAAACGCGTAAGTCGAAGCGAAACTGACCAAAACATGTCCAAAAATTAAAGCTTGAGCTATACGACCCACCACCCTAAGACTGAAGGAGAAAAGAAAACAATGTTGTACGGAAATTCATCAACAAAACATTTCCAACATCTGGCACCCGTCATGTTACTTTACAAAATCACGGATAAGTGAAATCCATCAATAAATCGCAAAATACAAAACGATGGGTATAAGTTAAACGTTCACTCCTTAGGATATCAACAGATACAAAATCATCGGTACATATTATTATCTTTATCAACCCTAAGACAGAATCAAATACAAAACCATCGGTACATGTTAATTGTATAACCCAAAGACATCACCAAATACAAAACCATCGGTTGATGTTAATTGTATAACCCAAAGACATCACCAAATACAAAACCGTCGGTACATGTTAACTGTATAACCCAAGTACATCACCAAATACAAAATCATCGGCACATGTCAATTGTATAACCCAAAGACATCACAAATACAAAATCATCGGTACATGTTAATTGTATAATCCTACAACATCACCAAATACAAAATCATCGGTACATGTTACTTCTCTTACCCTAAGACATCACCAAAAACAAAACCATCGGTACATGTTAATTGTATAAGACGTCACCAAATACAAAACCATCGGTACATGTTAATTGTATAACCCAAAAACATCACCAAATACAAAACCATCAGTACATGTTAACTGTATAACCCAAGTACATCACCAAATACAAAATCATCGGTACATGTTTATTGTATAACCCAAAGACATCACAAATACAAAATCATCGGTACATGTTAATTGTATAATCCTAAAACATCACCAAATACAAAATCATCGGTACATGTTACTTCTCTTACCCTAAGACATCACCAAATACAAAACCATCGGTACATTTTAATTGTATAACCCAACGACATCACCAAATACAAAATCATCGGTACATGTTAATTGTATAACCCAAAGACATCATCAAATACAGAGCCATCGGTATATGTTAATTGTATAAACCAAAGACATCATCAAATACAAAGCCATCGGTATATGTAAATTGTATAATCCAAAGACATCATCAAATACCAATACATCGGTATATGTTAACTGTATAACCCAAGACATCATCAAATACAAAACCATCGGTACATGTTAATTGTATAACCCAAAGACATCATCAAATACAAAGCCATCGGTATATGTTAATTGTATAACCCAAAGACTTCATCAAATACAAAATCATCGGTACATGTTAATTGTATAACACAAAGACATCACCAAATACAAAACCATCGGTACATGTAAATTGTATAACACTTAGACATTATCAAATACAAAGCCATCGGTATATGTTAATTGTATAACCCAAAGACATAATCAAATACAAAATCATCGGTACATGTTAATTGTATAACCCTAAGACATCATCAAATACAAAACCATCGGTATATGTTAATTGTATAACCCTAAGACATCATCAAATACTAAGCCATCGGTACATGTTAATTGTATAGCCCAAAGGCATCATCAAATACAAAATCATCGGTACATGTTCATTGTATAACACAAAGATATCATCAAATACAAAACCATTGGTATATGTTAATTGTATAACCCTAAGACATCATCAAATACAAAGCCATCGGTACATGTTAATTGTATAACCCAAAGACAACACCAAATGCAAAACCATCAGGACATGTTACTTTTCTTACCCTAAGACATCATCATATACTAAACAATCAGTTAATTTGATTCACTTACCATAGGAATTAACAGAGGGTACACATTTAAATGAAATCAAGATATTATGACAAATAGTACTTTTACTGGTTGGAACAACACAAACATTGAAAAACAAAATAACCACAGAGTGCATCTCTCACAAGCAAGACAAGGATCTTAATGAAACTGATCTCTGGAAAGGAGTAGGTCCGGTAAGGGCCGATTTTTGCCTCAAATTTTAGCTTCATCTAACAAAAGTTTTTGGGCACTTTTTAAACACGTAAGTGTCTATTTCAATTGATGCGATCAGTTTATGTGAAAGATTTTAACTGATTTAGTCATTACATACGCGCTGATTCAAGCTTAAATATGAAAAATCTATCAAATATGCCAAAAAACGTCACTTTTCAGATGGTTTTTGTCCAAAATGAAAGTGGCCGCATCCGTGTTCATCATCAACCTTTATATATGTTTTAGATTATCATCAAATACAACTTACATTTCAATATTATGAATGAACACGAATGCGGCCACTTTCATTTTAGACGGAAACCGTCTAAAAATTAACCAAAATGCTAAAGTTTTGAAGATTTCAGTAATTTAGCATGACTTAATGATGCTAGTACGCAATATTTGTGCATTGTTTTGTCAAAAACAGTTCATATTTTTGTAGCAGAAGCATTTTACTTTCCAAAACATAGTTTAAAGATTACATTTTCACAATTTTGTAAAACTCCTATATTTTGGGGGCCAAAAAGGGGACTTACTGAACCTACTCCTTTGTGTTGAATCTTTGAATATGTTAAAACATTTCCTCCGTTTAGTAAATACGTAAGAGTTTTTAGTAAATAATTGTAATTCAACACGAGGGAGTATGCATACCTTGTTGTGAAAATACTTAATTTTATAGAATACACAGAATCAACCATTTCATAATTTCAAAGCACCCTTTGTATCTGCATTAATCTAAATTTGAACTTGAAATTTGTTTTCGTACACGTTAATAGCGGAATACAATCAATATTAAATCAACATGATCAAAAGATTTCGATATTTAAATACAATCCCTCTATTTTAAGTCAGAATATGCTTAGGTGTCTTTCTGAAAATGACTTTTTGTATCTTTATTAATCTAAATTTGAACTTTAATACATTTACAATGTTTGGGAATTATTTTTCGTACAAGTTAATAGCGAAATCCAATCAATATTAAATCAGATTATTTCGACGTTTGAATACGATCCCTCTATGTTTAGTTAGAATTTTGCTTAGATGTCGGTAAAGACGACTTTTTGAAAATGTCGAATGAGAAAACTCAATGAGATAAAAATACAAAAGTCATCGAGGGGAAACATAACGGATTAAGATGTGTGCTAAAAACATAATAAGCTCTAATACGACTTTTGTTACAAAAGAAATTTGATAATTTATACAAAACTATCAATGATCTGTCATTATTTTTACAAATAATCCGATATGACAAAAGACATCTCATGGTGAGTTCTTGACTTGGGACAGGCACTATGACAGAGTCGCAAAAATAACAAATGTTCACTATATATTAAACTTCTCCTTTTCATTTCGATGGTTAGATTAACAAATAGTGTTAAAAAGAAAATGAAATGTGCCAGAAAACTTTTAAATCCTACAAACGGTGTCGGTGTTGATATTATTTGAGTCAAATGTTTTTTGTTAATTGTCTTTTGATATTTGATTGATTATGTATTCATTGCGCAGTAATACAACTTTTTTTTTTTTTGATGTGGATTAGAAAAAGTCTTTGAATTAACAAATCGTCTTGAAATTACAGTACAGTCCGTGTAACGTAAAAGTTAACAATACGAACGATGCCCGAACCATGTACGGACGATGCCCGAACGATGTACGTACGCTTCTCGAACGATGTACGAATGCAAACGAAACGCTGACCGAACGTTGTACGGACGCTGAACAAATGATGTACGAACGAAACCATGTACCATAAACCATACCATAAACGATAACATAAGCGCCCTTCTATCGTATATCGTATGATCTTGCGTACATCGTTTCATTTAGCGTATACCGTATCGTTTAGCGTACATCGTTTCGTTTAGCGTATATCGTATCGTTTAAGCGTACATCGTTTCTTGTCGTGCATAGTTTAGCGTACATGTTTTTTTTAAATATAAAACAAAAATTGTATTTTGTTTAATCTTTTGATATAGCTGATAATATGTGTAAAATTTAGATTGGATACATGCTTTAGTTTTAATTAATAATTTAATCTGACTCGATCTTGATCCAACATTATTTACATAAAAAGTTTGAAAAATATACACTGAAATAAATTTAAACAAATTAAAAGATACAATTATGATTTGTTTTAGCCGTAGAAAAATGTGTGAGTAAACTACAGTCTGCAGAGAATTCAGTCATTTTTTTTTTTGAAAATAGCCTAAGGAATCACCATTTTTTTTCTTTAAATGAACAATGTATTTTAGATGGAATTCGGAATTAATCTAATGTTCTTACAAAAGTATATTCGGGGTCTTAAGGTTGACTTTTTGTTTAAATTTGTTAAGTATTTTTATGTATTCTCTTTTATAGCATGTATTTTAAAATCGACTGAATAGCAGTTTTATCTATATGTCGTAATTAAACCATATGTTTTTAGATTAAAGATATTTTTATTCATTTTAAAATCAGACGAGAAAAAAAAAACAATTATTCGAAAAATTTCAAATAAAAACAATTTCTCGTATGTGCCTTGTGGCACCGTTAAAGTCCACAATTCCTCTAAAGTCCACAACACCGCTAAAGTCCACAACAATTTGCCGCTAAAGTCCACAACGCCGCTAAAGTCCACAAACTTTCCGCTAAAGTCCACAAAATGACCTCCGCTAAAGTCCACAAGAAAACACCGTTAAAGTCCACAATAACAAGTTACGCTAAAGTCCACAAAAAAAGCACCGTTAAAGTCCATACATTTTTTTTTCATTGACAGAAAACATCAATTCGTTATTTTAATCCCGTCAGTACAATACCATGCATGGACTTTTCTTCTCGGTAGTTATTTGTTTACCAGTTTGATGAATGAAAACAAGTACGGTATCTGTAGATGATTTTGTTCCATTAATTTGATCTTTGTATGATGATTATGATGGCTAATGTGGACATTATTTTTAAAAGTTCGTAAATTCGTTAGTCATTAATTTATTTCATTATTACTGCATTCTTGAAGTACTGTTTTTCTTTTTCTTCTTATTCGTTGTATATAATCACTTTTTTTGGCGTAACTAATGTACAAATCACACGTGCCTCCTATTCTATAACATTTGAACGGCATTCATTCGGACAGCTATCTTGATTTTACATTAAACAAAATAAATACTAAGTAAATGAATCCCAAAAGGTCCCCTGTCACAAAACCTTTGACAAACTTTTTACGTTAGTAATTTCGGTGTTGGCTATAGAAAACAACGAAAAATAATGTGCTATAATTTTCAGAACAGAAATATGAAGCCAGTATGATAAATTCTAAATAAAAATGAAAATGTGCTATGCTTTAAATTATATTTTTATCGATAAGTATCGGATATCGATGCGTTGAATGGGTGTCTACTATTATTAAGGGCATGTAGTTTAAAACCTTCAAAAAGAGTAAAAACAAGATTAGTTTTTCGAAAACATCAGCATAATGTCAAATCCCTTTGCAAAATGAACATTTGGATATTTTAAACTATAAGGTAAAGAGCAATGCAAAAATCATCAAAACAAAGCGGTCGAATGTTGGTCTATAAAAATGTCACAGCATCGCTAATTTGACGTTCACTATATATACAATATTATAGGCAACTTAACTATTTTTGCGATATGGTGATTTTGAAACGCATCTATTTTACGCAGAGAATACATAAAACATGAATTTATATTATATTTTTGATTTATCTACGTTGAAATGCGTTCCTCTTTCCAATATAACATTATTTTTTCAACAAAACCTGATTTGAGTATAATATTTCAATGAGACAGCAACTCAACAATAAATATAATATATATCTAAACCACTCTTCTGGAGTCCAAAGTGGAATTTTAAATAGTACTTGCATCATACTTGTATAACATTACTATCAGTTAATTAGTTGTTAGGTTACTGTCTGATCTCGCAAACCTGACATTTTATGGTCATTATTGTTTGCATCTAATTGCACCAATGCATTAAAAAGATATAAACGCGACACCATACGAGAGTCGTTATTTTACATAAACTATTAGTATTTTTTTTTTCTTTAACCAAAACGAAATACGAAACCACTTCTCGCAATTCGCTTTTGAGTTGTTGTGCTTGTCTTTGGACAAAATATAGCCTTGTTTCAAAAACAAAACGTATAAGAGTAATATATAAAACTGAACTAGAGTGAAGAGTTGGGAAGTAGGAATTCCGAATTTAAATTGAATGTTCTAAATCTTAGTGTATTTCTGATATTATACAAATATAGCCTTTGTATGAGGTCGATACAAGGATATATTGACCTGAAAGAAGTATATTGACTGAGGACGAAGTCCGAGGTCGATATACTTCTTTGGGTCGATATATCCTGTATTGACCTCATACAAAGACTATAACTGTTATATTATTAATTTCAGACCATTATGCATATTTGTATCAAAATCGTCATTTGATTTTGTTTGAATTTTATACATCATATTGTCTCCTTGACAATAACAACATATTAGTTGTTATTTAATTATTTTGTTTGTTTGTTTGACATCTTAGGTATTTGAAGACTTTTTTCGTCAAATAATCGATCACAGATACCATTTGTTTCAAAACGTTTAACGATATCATGAAATTCATTACATGACGTCACAAAGAAAATCGGTTTTTAGATATTCTAAAAATAACCGTGCAATATGCTCTGTGCAATATGCTTTTTGTTATCCGCCGTTTTCTCTCTACCTTCGAAAATATAGTTTAACATGTGACTATCCCTAAACGAATCAAATTTGTTAAAATATACGAATTAATAATATATGATTGTACAGACTCAAAAATGTCTTTGTTTTGCTGAAATGAAAGGTCACCGTCACCAACCAATAAAAGCAAAATGGATATAATAGTAGATCTTTCTAATTTTGAAAACAATATTTCTCTTGCTTCGTTGATAAAAGGGCACTTAAAAATAGTGAATACTATCCTCAACAGAATGACCACAGCTGCTTGCGGGATCGGGTTTAATATTGATAAGGTTTACATCTGCATTTGAATAACTGCACCATATTTCTCAACTGCACTGGTATTAAACTGATAACCGTAACTGGAATTACGACTATCCCAATATGGCGACGGCAGTTATAGGTAAAATCTTAACAGCCATTTTTCTAAAATGTAGCATGTTTTTGTCAACAGTTACAAAACTGCAAGGTTTTTCTATACCATTACATCATATTTGAATCGTAACGGTGCACTGGAATTGTCTAAGCACTTTGAAAATTGCCGTTGGAAAATACTGCCAAGATCTGTTACAGAATAAGGTTGTCAAAGTTGAGAAAAACGCTTGGTACTTTTATATACTTTTTGGAAAGATAGAAAAACACTATAATTTTCGTCAGAACTTAAAGATTCTTCGATATGTCCCATTGTCCTCTGAATATATTTAAAGATGAATAATAGTAGTGTCATAATGAGAATTCTGCCGCAAGACCATTTTCCATGCAGAAATCCTACATCAGACCCCAAATTTGGGCCCCCGGGATGCAAATGGGTCTTGAGTGAGTCGGGGATGCTGAAAAAGTGCTTGGAGGTAATAATTCACCAAAATAGATTAAAAAATTTGGAAATCCAATAAATCATGAATTCTGAATCTTTTCAAAAGATGGATCAACATATCCGATTGCTAGGTCCCGTGCGGGAAGAGAGCGACGAGGAAGTGAGAAAGAGGGCACAAGCTCAAAGGGAGGCCAGACGCGAGCCGATTCTGAGGTGGCGCGACCTGTCTTGGGAAATATTCCAAGTCGTGGAGGTCAAGGAGACGAAAAGCCAGTGCGGGGAGGGTATGATTCTGACGTTGGAGAGGAAAGGGGTAAAGACCAAAGTCTGGGCGTGCAGCAGGATGATCTGGGAATTGCGGCGAATATCGCAGCAAAAGTGGCACCTGCTCAAGATCGATAATTATGGGATGAAGAAGTCAAAGAAGAGCGGGTATGACTACTTTGACTTTGAAGTGGTAATTTGAGAGGGGGCGTGGGAGAATCCTTTTCTGATGGGGAAACCCATCGGAAAAAGATACTTGAGGACTGGGATCAGCGAGGGTCTTGGGAATGCTTGGCTAGACTTTCGCTGAATGGGGGCGATGGCTGGCGTAGTCGATCCTTTCCATCGTAGTAATTCTTCAGACAGACGGCAAAGGTACCATCTTCACCCGGGAGCTGAGACTGATAGGATCTGGCCAAGCGGAGAGTATCGCGATGCTTCATCTTCTTCTTGGCGATTCGCTTGGTGATCAGCGAGAGCACTAGAGTGGTCGTAGCACTCAAGCATGCGAGGGATCCAAGGGGGAGGGACGCCGCGACACCAACCCCGGTCAAGGCCGATCCCATGGTGCCGCTGGTGAGCAATAGACTACTGATCGAGGCCGCAGCCAGGACGATGGAGACTACCTTATCAAGTCGCTTATAGATCCGAAGCATGCGGGAATATTTCTGGACCTCGGATTCTAGGAAATCCTCGAGTCTGCTATCTACTTCATCATCCATTTATTTATAGGAGCATGCCGAGCAGGGGTACGTTCTTGAAGGGGCTATTAGGACCTAAGATCAGGCCGGAACCATCGTGGAATTGCTGACCCCGTTTTAGGTAGAGGCCGTCACCTTGGATAATGCGGGCATTGGACGGTTTGAGGTAGAGACCTTTGCCGCTAGGTTTCACCATGCACACACATCCACCACGCTTCAAATACAACCCAGAGCCGATGGCTTTGGAGATAGCAGTGCTACCCAAACCACTCAAAGCACCCACTCCGAGGGCAGGTAAAATGGTCTTGGCTACCATGGGAAGGGCTCTCATAGCCAGTCCGGCCAGCATGGGGAGGAAACCACCTACTTTCTGCATATTCTCCTTCAGTTGGGTGGCACTCAGCTCCAGATTCATACCACCGGAGCCTTTCTGGAGAAGCTTGGTAATCTTTTGGATTTGACGGGTGGTGAGAAGCATCGCGTGCTCCCCTCGAAGATTTGCATGGGATAGGCGGATGGTGACGGGGCAACCCTTCTTGGCTGCCCTTTGCAGCTTATCAGCTTGACCTTTCGTTAAGTTCAAACCATATTCTTGGTAAGTCATTTATCTATACTTCGCGAAGATGAAAGCGTATAGTGAGATGCTCACCGCGTAGATCGATGGGGCGACCGTCTTGATCGGTGAGATAAGTCTGCATACGATTGATCGTCCTCAGAGTCATGGGTAGGTAGACTAGGTTTTTTGGATTTTGGAGGATCTTCATGCCGGGGTCGACGCCTGGGAAGAAGCTATAGATGGTGGACTGCTGGGAGCCATTGACGAAGCTACCATGGATGATATCACTATTCACCATGATGCTATTGATGCTGATGATATTGACGATGCGCTCACCCTCTCTGTAGCCATTCGTGGATCTGTCGTGAGCATACATCTTACGATCAAACCCCAGCACGTCAGCGATGCTATTGTCGACGTCGAAATCCACTTGATAGGTCGTGGCCTGGGTGAGCGTTGCTCTCAGGGTCGCGCGATTTGCATCGATGATGATCTTTTTCTTGTGCTTGTTGAGCAGCATCTGGCGCTGAATCTCCTCATTGATGTTGTTGATGCCATAGGAGCCGGTGCTCAGGGTGATGGGAAACCAGCGACGGCCGTTATTGGGGGAGTAGCGTAGGGAATTATTGGCTTCATGAATGTTGGGGATAGAGTAGTACGTCTCCAGATTCACCAAAGCCATCTCGTAGTCCTTGTCTTTACGTAGCTGCAGGGGTGGATTGAGCCGGGTCAGGATTCGGCTACCGGTGCCGGATACAATGAAGGAGAACCCCTGCTTGGGCTCGGTATTGGTGGCGATTTTTTGCAAAAGTGAAGCGTTCATTTATATAATCATCCTCAGAAGACGACGTTCATCTTCCGGCCATCGGATTCGAACTGGAGGATTCGATCGGAGATGATCAGGGCGAAGGCTTCGGTGGCGGCAGGTACGTTGCGCTCAAATTCGGCTCGGATCTGGATATCCACGGTGGATTCCTTCAAGCGCTCGGACTGATGACTCACGTCGATCACGAAGAGAGGGTAGAGATCGATGAAGTCGGAGGGATTGACGCCACCATTGCTGAGCAGACTTTCCATGCTATGGAAATGCTTGCGGAAATCAGCAGCCTGCTTGAAGACTCTGGCGACCTTATTCTGGGTGAAGCTGGCATCGTAATCCACGGCGGGATAGCGCTCTGCATTGAGGGTCACGTGGATATTTCGCAATCGGCAGTGATCGAAAACGGCGGCATTATGCGTCTGATCATTGCTCCTATCCGTCTGGAAGGCGACGATGATCCATCGAGGTTTCTCGCGTCCGCTTTTGGCAGCCAGGCGCCAGTTGAATTGAGTGGTCTGGGGCACGGCTATGGAATCGCACTGCCTCATGCGAAATCCGCAGTCGATCTTGGACTTACTCTGGATGGTCTTATAGAGCCGCAGCTTGTCTTGATCGGAGGGGGTGACGTGGGGGACGAACCACGATACCTTGCTCAAGACTACTTTGGCTACGTCGTTGACGGCAGCAGCTCTTAGCACTGCATTGGCATCCGAATCGCGCACCAGAGAGAGCTCGTGCTTGAATCCATAAACGATCTTTTCGTAGTCGGCGGCAAATCCAAAGATATGCTTAAGGGGAATAGCGAAGGAGAATGACCCCTTGGAAAGGGGTTTGGTGATGATATATCCATGCCGAGCTGCGAATCCGGTATTTTCCGCTTCGGCATCGGCAGTGGAATCCTTGAACCATAGCTGGTTGAGTCCCTGGGATTTGGAGAAGTCGTCGGGGTAGGTGAGCATCCCCAGCATGGTGGTGGCGACGCCTGGATCGTTGAGATGCTCGATCTGCTGGCCGGAGAGTCGGTAGCTGATGCTGCGGAAGAGAAACATCACTCCATTATGAGCGAGCGATACGAGATCACCGTTGACGTAGGCGGTCCCGTCGTTTTTCTGAAGCTTGCCTTCGACTAAGAGGTAGCTCTCGGCGGGATGGAGAAACTCGTCCTGGGTCTCGATATTAATGCGGATTTCGGCACCGGCATTATTGAGCTGGGCGCCGGCTTGGGGCTCATATTCGTGGACCTGATACTCCTGGAGACTTTCATCGAAGGTTAGTTCTTCAGTGATGGAGAGAATTTCAGCCATTGCGTATTTATTTATAGCGCTGGACGAAGTCGTGGATGGTGGCGATGCCAGCGCCTGAGATGAGATTATTCAGGCGGGCTCGCTGCTGCGAGGTCCTTTGCTTCGGGATCTTGCTGGGGGCGTGTTGCTTTGGGATCTTGCTGCGGCGCGATACTTTCTCTACGACGTGGTCGACGGCCTTGGAAGCTCCCTTCTCGACTCCCTTGATAGCAGCATTGGTGGCAGCGCTCATGGCTTTGCTTCCTAAGGTCTTAGCGGTGGAGGAGGTAAATACGCGCCCGAGAAGCTTCGTGGCGACGTCGAATAGTCCTCGACCACCCACCACATACTTCCGACGATATCCTTGATTAATCAATAGAGGCATAATTTATTTATAGGAGCTGACGATGCAGCTGAACGTACTCGCCATGGTCGACGTGCCCCAGACGCTTCATGGCGTCGAGGATGGCCACCATCTCGTTGCGTACTCCATTGTTCCCAGCTCGATAGGCAGCGGCGCACAGATCCAGACGATCTAGCAAAGGGTCGAAGTCGTTGGGGAGAAATACGGCCGGCATACCGCTGCCAAATTTATCTTGCTTATAGATGTGTGATACGATCTCCTTCCATTTGTAGCTTCTGTTCGCTTTTGGGGTCCTCGATAGGATGGAATTTCCTTGATACATGGCACCCGATGCTCGCAAGATCTCGCCATAGGTCATCAGATCTTCGGGATCATACGATTCGGGACGCTTCATCACCATCAGCTCCCATAGGCCGGGGGTCCCTTTGTAGCGCACCCCATCCACTAAAATATCATCACCTTCGAAGTTGACGGGTAAGCCCCCGATCATGATCGTATTGCCTTCCACTCTCAGCCCAAACGTGTAGTCGGCGTTCGGAGTCATGCTGAGCTTGAGAAACTTCTGAGCCCGAGGTCCGAGGATAGTATTCATGGGTGGTTCGATGGGAAGTGGTTCGGGAGGCGGGGGTAGGGCTGGCACTGGTGCAGGTAGTTCTTCGATCTTTTGAGTGATCTGGGAAGCTGCTGCCTTCTGAGCCTCTACCACGGGCTTGAAGACCTTGGTGAGATCTCGGTCCAGGTCGATATTGCTGAGACGATGCTGCAGGTTGCTCGCTTGAATAGCCCGCTTCGTATCCTGCAGCTCTTTAGCGAGCGCCTCGCGCTGCTTTGGATCAGTGATCTTGATGAACGTCATTTATTTATAGCAGCATTTGGAGGTTTGGTCGTGACGAACCCAGAATGGTGATGGGGAATAAATTTCCGGAGAAAAAAAAATCTCTGGAAATTTTCTTGCGCCGAACGCCTCCGAACGCCCCTAAGCGTTTGAACGAACGCTCCTAAGCGTTTGAACGAACGCCCCTAAGCGTTTGGTGCCTCCCGCATCGGTCTTCACCCGGTCTGCATGGATGCTTGCACTCGATACCTTTCTTCATCTTGGTATGGCAGAGTGGTTGTGGGGACCTTGGGGGATGATTGAGATGCCTCGTGCATTGGTCTTTACCCGGGTGGCATGGATGCATGCACTGACTGCCACGAACAGTTTTGATGGTGCACTGCGGTTGCGGTTCTCGTGGACGTCTCCGGCGGCGAGAGAAGTGATTATAATTCCTTCCTGCAAAATCTTCAGGATCCATACGTTGCGCGAATTTTTCAGCACCGCATCTGCAGCAGAGGAAACCTGGGATACCCGTATAGCCAATAAATACGTCATACCACTCATGCTCGCACTCAGGGGTTGGGGCCGGGGGTGGTGGTGGAGGATCTAAAGCATCCAAATCTTCTTGATTCTCCAGAAAAAATTCTTCCATCATTCTATATATATTAGACTACGTAGAATTCATCTAAATTGCATCGATATTTTCCCGCCGCCTTGGGACTCGAGAGATCGATGGTCAAGAAGCCGTAGGGTTTTGACCAGCAATGGTTGCATAGCTCATCGAACTGCTCCTTAGTGAGATCGTTGCAATGATCCCGACGCAGATGATCTCGATTCTTATCGTCCTGCTTGAAGAGGCAGATGAAGTTGGCATTCTCCCGGATCGATTGTCGGGGTAGCTTGAAGTAGTTTTGGCAGAGGTAGAAGCAGTCGACGTTATTATGGCGGCCGCGCACGTAGTAGTCCTCGCACTTGCTTTGCTTGCTCAGCATCAAGTCGTCGAAGACCATGAGATTCTTACGGTTGGGATCGAGCTGGCGAGGGTCGGGCACATCATTCCCTTGCTCGAAGAAGAACGGCTCGATGCTGACCGACCGAGTCGATGGCTTCAACGTTTCAAGCGCATCGATCAGTGAGTAGGGGCACTTCTCCTTGATGGAGATGAGCGTGCGGATATCTTCCTTCGAGAACCCTTTCGCCAGCGCCCGTTGCAGCAGTTGGTAGATGGGCTGGTGAAGAGACTTCCCAAAGACGTAAAGTCGATCGTAGTCGAGCCATCCGTCGCGCAGGAGGAGGTTATTCAGCAGCGTCGTCTTGCCGCAGTCGGACTTCCCGATGATGAGGCCCCGGATCGATCGATTGGGGAGGAGGAAGTGATTGGTCCTCGTGGGAGCACTATCGCTATAAGAGATATCTTCGATGTCCATTTATATAAAATAATGATCTACTGCGTGAAATGCCGTAGGAAGACGGATACGGTAGGATTGGAAGAGGTGATAACCAGCAATGGGCGGCGGCGGAAGGTGGGGACCTGCACCGTCTGCGGGGCTAGGAAGTCGCAGTTCGTAGCGGCTAAGGGGGCTGGACTCATGAATAAGCTGATCAATCGAATGCCCGTCGAAATGCATCTGCCAGGGCATAATTTCACCGGCCCGGGGACCAACCTGAGCAAGCGCTTGAATGCTGATGGCACTCCCAAGGCCTGGTCGAGACCCATCAATCGAGTCGATCAAGCAGCCTACCACCACGATCTCTGCTATGCCAAGCATAAGGATACGGCCGCTCGCAATTCCATCTGCGATAAGACGATGCTAACCTCGCTCGACGCCATGTCCAATCCCACTGCACGGGAACGTACGGATCGAAGCATCGTCAGACCCATCATTGGCACCAAGGCACGATTTGGATTGGGAGTAGGAAAAAAAAAAGTGCGTTGGTCGGACGAGCTAGCCGAAGAGCTGCATAAGCCAGTCCGACGCAAATTCCAGAAGCGTCGCGTGGTGGTGGGCGGAGTGGACAAGACCTGGGCCGCCGATCTCGTAGATATGAGCGCCTTCTCCCGCGATAATCGAGGCTTCAAATATCTCTTGAGCATCATCGACGTCTTCTCCAAGTACGGATGGCTGGTGCCGCTCAAGGATAAGAAAGGATCCACGGTTCGGGATGCCTTTCGGACCGTCTTCAAGGATCGCACGCCGAAGAAGCTATGGACCGATAAGGGCACGGAATTTTATAATCGTGAGGTGAAGGATCTGCTCCAAAAGCACGACGTCGAGCTCTACTCCACTGAGAATGAGGAAAAGTCGAGCGTCGTCGAGCGCTGGAATCGCACCATGAAGGAGAAAATGTTCAAATATTTCTCAGCCAATTCGACGCGCGCCTACCTCCCCGTCTTGGACGATCTCGTCCGCCAGTATAATACCACCAAGCATCGATCTATCAAGATGACTCCCACCGCTGCCAGCCAGAAGCAGCACGAGGCCAAGGTCTTCTGGAATCTCTACGGCTATCTCCCACCCATGCAGCCTCAGCGATTCAACGTTGGCGATAAAGTCCGGATCACCAAGAAGAAGGGCACTTTCGAGAAAGGCTATACACCTCGCTGGACAGAAGAAGTCTTCACCATTTCCCAGGCTCTAGGGACGCAGCCACCCACCTATCGCCTCAAGGATTTCAACGACGAGGAGATCCAGGGATCCTTCTACGAGCCGGAGCTCCAGCGCACCGACCAGGACGTTTATCGGATCGAGAAGATTTTGCGACGACGAACCCGAGGTGGGGTGAAAGAGGCCTTCGTAAAGTGGAAAGGATATCCCAAGGAATTCAACTCTTGGATCAAGCAATCCGACCTGGAATAAGCCTCCTATCAGTAATCTTTCCGGTCCCTTGAGAGAGACCAGAAAGGCTATGGGGAGATCAGCCCCGGTTGGAGGCGTGCCAACCTTCAAGCGTTGTCTTGATTGAGTCAATGGAACGATCATGATCATCAATTTCGCTCACCCGTCGTTTGGACCTACTAGACTTGATCTTCTTTTCTAGGTCGTTTATCCTGGACTGCATGCTTGCCACCAGCTCCTGCCAATTCTTAGCATACCATCCCTTGGTGACCGGCTCATCTGACCGGCTTCCCTCTGGCAGATTGCGGATCGCATGCCCTTGCATATCCAAGTCGATGCTCATCTTACCACCATTGGTCGATACGCACTCTGTCCTGTCTACCTTGTCTCTGGTGGATGTCTTGATTGAATCGTTGATTTCCCTGGTCATCCGCTTCAGATCCATCTTCAATTGGTTGCATTCTGATTGTAGGGCTTCGAGGTCTTTCAAGATTCTTTTCAGTTGATCGTCCACCCATTCCTTCGTCACGGCATCCGCGTCGTCTTTCGGCTCTCCCAACCCGGTGATGCGATAGTCCTTCATATCGAGATCTTGGAGCATGGAGCGAGCTGGGGCTCGTCTACTTGATCCAAATTTGTCCATTTATTTACAGTGAGAATACTACGTCGTCGAAGGCCCAGCCGTCCGCCAGCAGCTTCAGCACGTGCAAGCAGAAATGCCCGCAGACCACGTCCCCACGTCGCTGCAGCTCATCGGTATTATATCGAATCTCCGGCCGTAGATAATCGACCATCTCATCGGGCGGAGGTAGGCCGTAAGAGTCGAAGTAGACTTTGAGCCCTCGGCGCTTATACCAGCAAGTCCAGTGCGTGCCGGGGCCATCGCGATCGTCGTGATTGAGGATGCCGCATTCGATGGGATTGGGGGTGGGTGGCAGGGCGTCGCGCATAAATACGCCTCTGAAGCGGGGGATTCCTAGGGCAGATGCAGCTTCCTCGAGCTCTACGTTCGAAAGGGGCTTATGGGGGAGGAGGATTCCATGCACTCGTATGTTGCTCATTTATTATTAGATCCAGTAGTGACCATGCGCTAGGGTATGGATCCCATCCGGCAGGATATACCGCTTATCGTCGTTGGAGGAGAGGGATTTCTTGCAGGATTCTAGGGTGAGGACCTGGTGGAGCCGACTGCGGATGATTTTCATCGAGCGATACTTCTCCTTGCCCGTATCCAGGCACTCCTTATAGTCAGCGAAGGTCAGATTGGTCTCGACCACGCTCTTCTTCACACCCTTAGCCCTCTTGCACTCCTCGCGATCCACCTTGAAGGCATATGCTTTCGGCCGGAGACCTACGTACTCGGTCATCGGGTGGCCGGCGCACTCATCCTTGAATTTGCCAAGCACTTTCTTATTTACGCCGACTTGGATCCCGGACGCATGGTCTGGGGCATAGTTGGACGTATCGAAGCACTGCTGCACGCTTTCCGCCATATCCTTATATACGTCTTCCGTCTGAATATCGCAGATCAGGCTATCCGTATCCGTATAGCAGATGCTGAGTCGGTCGCCATACCGAGGCTTGAGGTAATCGTAGACGAAGTCAGCCATCAGGGTCTTTGATATATCAAGGATGGAGAATCCTAAGTAGATGGGCTTATCGAAGACCAGTTTGGTGCGATGCAGATGGACGGCGGCCAGATTCTTGCTGAAGACCGTCCTACGCTTGAAGTTGGGCTTGGCCACTAGCTTCAGGGCGATCTTCTCGCTATTGACCAGTCGCACGTCCACCCTATTCCGGATATTTTCCATGGTCTTCCCGAATACCGAGTTGACCATGAGCTTGAAGAAGTCCTTCTCGAAGTCTGTGGATGCTGCAGTCCTGCAAGCCGTATTCTTCTCCACGTAAGCCCTCAGCCATGGGCTCTGGGTGAATTTGAGGACTCGGTGGATCTTCTTCAGCTTCAGCCCCCGGGCAAGATACTTCTTGAGATTCACGTAGTGAACCACATATTTCTCCTTGTCGTGGAGGTTGGCCACCAGCTTCCTAACTCCATTGATCACCATGGATTCCGGTGCGAGGGGATAATCGTTGTGACGATCGTGGAGCTCCCTGGGGTATTCGAGATCCACTTCCAAGATATATCCCTGCTCATCCTCTTCGCCAAGCGTGCTGAGGTCTGGGACTTCCGAGAGGTTAATCCACTTGAAACCTCCGGTGGGTAGGGCCCGACTCATCGCCCATCCGTAAAGATTATTTGCGTCCAGATACATCAAATAGTTGGTCGGCTTGCTTGGATCGAAATCTTGCACGTAGGGATTATTCGCCCGAGCATATCTCTGAGACGCCATGGTCAGACCCCCGCGAATCCCCTTCTCGACCATGAGCATCATATCGGGGTCGGTGAGAAGCTCAAGCTTGATATTGCTAAACTTGAGTGCGGCGTCGTAAGCTAACCCTGGCGCTGTGTAGTAGTGCACCGGATCGAGACTATATTGCTCCATGCAGATTTTGCGGAAATTCTCGAAGACGTCGGTGAGTAAGACCACGTCGGTTTCGAGATAGAGGTCGTGATAATCGCGCATGGTCTTGCATCCGAATGCCTCCCAGACCTTCTGAGCGTGAGCGTAATCTTCATCGCTGATATGCTCACCGGTGAGCGTGCTGAAGAAGGCTTCCTTGGGTGGGAGCTGGGTCTCCTGGAGCCTTTCGAAGCTATCCATATAGTCGTAGGGGTAGACTCCTTTGCGCAGAAGCAGATCTAAGTTATGGCTTTTCTGCCCGATCTCCGCGGTGGGGATATCATACCCTTCATCCATCTCCTTGACCGTGAAGGTAATATCCGCCCCAACGACTTCCTTCACCCTCTGAGAGCAGCCTTGGAGAATCTCGGGCAGCCTGGTTCGCGGAACCCCCTTCTTATGAATCATCAGTCCATCGAATACGAGCGACCCCACCTCGATCTCCTGCTCGGTCAGGTAGTCAAAGGCCGCCATCAGAGCCTTATTTTCCAGGGAGCACATGACGTAATTCACGGTTGTGCCCTCGATATTGTAGTTCGTCCCCCTCTTCTCCTTGGATTCGCGAGCAAGCTTATGTAGGTCAGGGTTCAGCTTGATCACTTCATCCATGATCTGCCTCATCCCCTCATAATAGTCCCGGAGCCAGGTTGGTGCGTCATGCTCGAGTTTGGCGATCTTCCCATTGATGATGGCGAGCAGATAGGTTTTCGCATCGTCCCGGTTGATTCCCTCATAGGCCATCAGGTCTGCAATTAACCCTTCTCGGTCGCTGATATATGCGTCGAGCCCCATGCACTCAATGCCATTTTCATGACAATACCAGGAGAGCAGAGTCGGATGCGCATTCTTCATATCGATATCGATCATATGATCTGCGCATAGGGTATGCCGGATGCGACGGCTGATATTCTGAAGGCCGATCTTCTCGCCCGTCCAATACCTCCCGAAGCCATGGCGCTGGTAATATCGCATCGGGCACTCACCCAGGGCGTTGGTGCGGACCAAGTAATCCTGCAAGAGCGTCAGCTGAGCATCCTTATCCACCTTCTCCCCCTTGATATATCTACTTCCCAGCTCGTAGTCCTCCGGATGCGTCACGATATGCTTCAGCTTTTCCCGGTCGATCACTTCACGCAAGGTAATGCTTCGCCCATTCTCCGACTCAAAGTGTCCAATCTTGAAGAGTCCCGGATCCATCGGCTTGGCCCCAAATTCTCGCCTCATATTGGTAAAGGCATCGGCCGGCGTGGATTCTACCAGCTTTTGCAGGCTTGCCCCCATGAACTTGAAGCTATCGATGAAGCGCAGGTGCTGATAGAGCGTCTTCATTTTCCCCTTCTTATCCTTGTACGAGCCAACCGCCACGCTCTTGGTGAATGAGATGTAGCGCTCCTCCGTGTTGGGGATGCAATCGATCTTGCCCTCGGTGGCCCCCAGCGCCTTGATGAAGAGATGGGCATCGTAGCCGGCCAGATTATGGAAGATGACCGGAATGAATTTCGGCGCCCGATAGTTCAGATTGCAATCATTGTGCGCGGCCCCCCTGAATTTTCCTGTGAAGTGGCAATGGTCCCTCACCCTATCTTCCCCAAGCTCCTGGTCGCAGATGAAGCACTTGGTAGCTTCCGCAAAGGCAATCTTATCTTCCTCCGTCATCGTCATGGGCTTCTTGAAATCGTTTTGCTGATAGATTTCCCGGATGTCTTTTGTGAGCCGATCCACGAAGATCTGCCCCACGTCCTCCCCTTCTTGCTGCGTGGTATAGATCACCGGCTCCTTGGCGTATACCGTTTCATCGAAGCACTTGATATGGTAGCAGAATCCCGATGGTACGTGCTTCTGGAGGATCTTGGTATGAGGTTCGGACGGTTCGCCCCCTTCTACCTTCTGCTTGATAAGCTCCAGAAAGTGCTCCAGCATCTGCATGATTCTGTCTACGCCCGACTTCGCTGGTTCAGGCTGGACCTTGGTCGTGAAGCACTCGAAATCTGCGTATACGACGAATGGCACCTTCATCGATCGGATGTGATTTTGGAAGCTAATGTAGCTCCCTTCGCTCGGCATCTCGATTTTCACTGCCTTCTTCTGACCGCAATATTCGATGTGCTGGTCAAGCTTTTCTTGCCGAGTGAAGTGGTTCAGGCATCGGCGGCAGAAGTAAGCTTCCCCGTTGTGATCGCTTACCTGCGCCGTCAAGAGCCGAGAGAGATTCTTCACCCAGCAGTAGTGTCGCGTCTCATCATTAGCCACTAGCATTAGATCCACGTGCTTTGCCCCGGCATCCTCCTTTTCAGATATCCTCATAGGGTAGACCCCTCCCTCCTTCCCCATATCGAATCCATATACGTTGACCTTGATCCCCTCATTGAACTTCTCGAACCTATCGATTCCCCGGAATGAGACCGGGAAGTCGATGCCGTCGAACCTGAGCTCGTCCGTCCACTTTTCGTACTGCTTGACCCGGTGGCTGCTCTTCTGATCCACCTCCTCGTGATGGAGGGCTGAGAGGATCGCCCATTTGAAGCACTGCTGATCCTCATTTTTCACGTTGACTATTGCCTTTTTGGCAGCAAGCTTCTTAGGAAGTGGTATATATGAGCTTCCCTTCAGGGGCTTGTGCTCATTCAACTGAATCTCCAGCTTCTCGATGTGTCCAAAGGTCCATCCACTCCCTTTAGCATTGAAAGCCTCCATGCTTTCCTTGATGTTATCCTCCATCTGCGCTATCTCTTCGTCCAAATCTGACGACTCGAGGATTACCCTCGAGGCCGATCGGAATATTGGATTGGCGTAGTTATTTTCACTGGTCGCTGGGATAATCCTTACCATCTCCACGTGGAGTAGTATTTCCACTTTCAACCCTTTCTTTTCCACCAGCCCCTCCGAAATCGTGCTTCGGATTTTCCCCCAGCTTAGCCTTATGAAAGTCTCCACGTCCAGCTGCGTCTTTGGCTTGATGTCCACCGTGCCAAATATCCCTCCCACAGCCTCCCGCTTATCCGCAATCTCGATCTGGTCGGCGGCTTCTTCAATGCTCTGCTTCACCTTCTCAGCCAGCTGATCTTTCTTCAGCCGGGAGAAATTGGTGATCCCCCTGCGCCTTGCTATCGCCTTGAGCTGCTTCCTAGTGAGTACTTCCCGACGCTTGAATTTTCGGTCGGTCGCCGACTCAATGAGCCGCACCAAATCCATCTTATTTTTCCTACTATATCCCCTCACCCCTTCCTCCTTAGCAATTTTCCTAAGTTCCCCCATGGTCTCGGTCACCCGAAATTTCCCTCCGATCGGTTGAAATGTATCGTCTTGCCGCGGGGAGTGCCTCCAGCAAAGTCCATCTTTCCCCGGTTTGCCTTTGCAAAGTTGCTCCTTCTTCCTTTTCAATGGGGTATTGCAGAATTTCTGCATTTCGGGAGATGAAGTTGGTCTGCTATCTTCGCAGACGGAATCTCCAAGACGATCCATTATAATCTTGGATGACATGATTTTATTTATACTATTAAAATTTTTTAATTTTTTAAGATGAAATGGTGACTTTTCTAAATCACCAAGCTTGTGCATAGTATTATTACTATATGATTTCGATTAGTATTTATACTAAGTTGTTCCAAGGATTTCCTTGCAAAAGGTAGAGAAAATTTGCATATCGCCAAAATAATTTGCAAAATTTCCCCCTGCATACCTTTGGACCCCAACAAAAATTACTGAAATCTCATCAGAAGCATATTTTTAGGGATTCTGGTAGGTTCTTTCTCCTTTCCTTGGTCTCTGGTGCGAAAATATCTGCAAAGAACGCAATTTTTTTCCCGAAAATCAGGGGAGATAATTCACTAATAATTACGCAAGAAAATAATCTTTTCCGACGAGGTATTTCCCCGTCGAAAAAAGACCCTCCACACCCAAATAGCTTACCTCCAAGCACTTTTTCAGCATCCCCGACTCACTCAAGACCCATTTGCATCCCGGGGGCCCAAATTTGGGGTCTGATGTAGGATTTCTGCATGGAAAATGGTCTTGCGGCAGAATTCTCATTATGACACTACTAATAATTAAAAATTTGTATACCAAACATTTAAAATTTTACTCGGCGTTTATAAATAGCATTGAAAGTACAACAGCTCAAAAACGATAATCATTGATAAAATTAATGTAAATGAGCCAATCTTTCTCAGGTTGAGATGGAATATGTTCGTTATTTGATTTAACGAGTTTAACAATCGAAACCCCAGAAATTTCGTCTTATGACAAGCACGAAACATGGCGAAACTGAACTTCCAACAGCGGACAATGATTTCTAATTATACAATGTTCTTTCAATGGATTTTTAAATGCAATGTAGAACTTATCAATTAAGATATTTCTTATCCCTTTTGAAATATATATATATGAAGTCACATGCACGAAGAAGTTTGTCTGACGTATGAAAATTGAAAAGAAAAAAAGGCATGACAGGAGTTAAGAGAAAAAAGGCAGTATGGCCATCTTGCAAAAAAGAAAAGTCATGATGAACTTATGAAAAACAAGTCAGGATACATTAATAACTAAGAAAGGCAGGACAGAATAGAGTGTAACAAAAAAAAAACAGGACTACATTTACATTGAGATTACATTGAACGAAAAATGCAGGACAACATGTTTCATCCTGGCCACAACTCCCCCACCCCTACCCTGTAAAAATTTAATGGTATCTCCCTAGTGTTGATTTCGACAACGATCTTTAATTGTAACCGCAGAGAAATAGTCAATTGTAAGTCGGTGTGACTCTTATCCACCACCAACACATAACCACAAGCTGAGTGAGGAGACTTTCTTGCTATTAGACCTCTAGAACTATTTCCGACCTTGTCGTCTTATTTTTTTAAATTACGTCATTGATGCTCTGATCTACGGAAGCGTATTAGCGCCACACATTTTTTTTCTTCTATTTTTCTTCCTATGTTTGCATTATAATGCAAACCTTTGCGATACAACGCAAACCTTTGCGTTTAACGCAAACCTTTGCGATATAATGCAAACCTTTTGCGTTATAACGCAAACCTTTGTTTTATCATATTTCTTATTCAAGATCCAAAGGAAACCGTAGTTATTAATGGAGGAGGCTGTATATATTAAAATTTATCACCTTTGTAGTAATTGCAAAGTAAAATGCTTGAATAATTAGATCATATCAATGACTAATAATGAGCAGAATAATATAAGAAGATGTGGTATGAGTGCCAATAAGAAAACTCTCCATCTAAGTCACTATTCGTAAAAGTAAACCATCATAGGCCGAATAACGGTCTTCAACACGGAGCATCGGCTCATACTGAACAACAAACTATAAAGGTCCCCAAAAACGATATCCATGTTTCTACTAGTATATATATTGCAAAGAAAATTGAGTAATTCATTAGAGAAATTGTTTTCTTTTTGTTAAGGTTGCTTTTGAGCATGACCTGTTTGCCATTATGATGTCATTTTTATATTTGAGAAAGTTTATAAACAAAGATGTTTTATTAATAAAATTATGTTCTCTCTATTCAAATTGCTACCCAAGCATCTTAAAAATACTTCATTATATTGAAATGAAAATTCAATGACTTTCTATCAAAGAATCTTGATCATATTCTGAGATTTAAAACAACTGTTTCCTTTTAAAGCAGAAAGATCATTTTGTCTATTTGACTTGGAGGCTGGTTTAACAATTGTATGACATTATTTTTGATCTTTCAATTTTAATATGACTATATACTAAACTATATCCATTTTCTTGTTAAATTATATACTTTTCTGATGCACAAATCAGTCTTAATTTATGTATAATTGCACTTAAATTATTCCATTATTCCTATGCATATTTATTATAATGATTTGGCCTTGTATGTATGTTTCTTTTTTTTTTATCTACTTGTAAATCACATCCGAAATGAATGACAGACGGACATATATACAAAACTTAATGAATAATTGAAATCAAGATATTTGCGTTATATCGCAAAGGTTTGCGTTAAGTTTGCGTTATAACGCAAACATAGGAAGAAAAATTAAAAAAAATGTGTGGCGCTAATACGCTTCCGTATTGATCACAACAACGTTTTAACAAAATATTCGTTCCCGTAAAAACTAAGATTTGTTAAACTTTCAAATTTCATCGTGGTCTCTTCTCAGGATATAGCGGCTATCTTTATGTTGGCTTTACAGCTGATTTCCTAATGCATGTAAAGCGAGACTTTGGTTAGCTTGATTGCTTAGTTTGCATCATTTACAATTGTAATTTGGATAATTTCCAATCAAATTTAAATATAATATATACAGATTGAAATATGTCTCTATATTGTTTGAAGATGTCAATGTTATTTACAAAGCTTGAATTGGGATACATGTAAACACAACTTCCCAAATTTAATCTAAAATTCAACTACGTTACCCAACACTTTTAATATTGAAACAATACAAGATATAAATATTTTTTTTATCAAATTCGAATACGAGAACAATGTAACGAGTGTTCTGATTGGACGACAATCGTTTGCCAGATTATATTTTAAAAATACCGTCAGATAATTCATTATCTCATTTTCCAGATAATTAAGGTTTATTACGGATTCTAAATAATTATATCAAAGAACAATGTAACGAGTGTTTTAATTGGACGACAATCGTTTGCAAGATTTTATATGAAAAATAGTTTTTATACCGTCCTTTTTTAGAGGAGGGGCGACATTCTGCAGACGGCACGCAAATAACAAACTAATCATGGTGTGGACATCACCGTTAATGACACCTGGACAAGCGAAATTTGTTGAATAAATTAAAAAAAAAAAAAAAACAGTGAAATACAGAAGGGCTGGGTAGATACAATATACATCATATACTTTAAACATACTTAATAAACACATTTGTTAGCTGTTTTGACGCTAACTGACACATATGTGAATATATGTCTCTGATAATGACAACGGTTTTGTAAAATATTTAAATTTAACTATTTCGTCATGTGTCAGTCAACAAAATAGAGATGAAATTCAAGTAATCCAATACACAAATAATGCACGATTCTATTATGGATTTTTTTTTATTTCATCATGGTTATTGATAAGACATACTTTTCAATTTGCTTTCAAAATAATTAAAAACATAAGTCAGAGTTTAAATACATTAAACCTTAAAGAGCCAGATTTAAATTGTAGGATATAAACAATGCATGTACATTGTCGGAAATATTAAATGTTTGCTTACTCGCTAAGAAACAGGAGAAACCCTCTTTATTCTGTTTTTAAATCTGGATCCAAAAAGGGAAATTTTTACATGTAAATGTAATTACGGGTGACATGCATGATTGTCAAACCTCTGCTTGTTATATAGGTAATAAATATACAACTTCTCCCAATAAATGTTGACATAACAGGAAAAAGGTAATAAAAGTTTCTTTTAAGACTGCTAAAAACAAAACAAAAAAAAACTCATGCACGAAAAAGATATTTTGAAAGATTAACATTCTTAAGGTTTCTGTTTTATATTTTTCTTTTATCTTTAAAGTTTATTCTAAATTAAATTATCACTTCTGACTCGAAAACTACTATATTTTAACGGTAAACGGAAAAAAAAAGTCACAGGATAAAAAGTCACAATATCCCTAGGAAAAAAAGTAACAGGAAAAAAAGTCACAAGAAAAAAAGTCACAGGAAAATAAGTCACAATTTGTTTAAGTAAACTTATTTGTCAGAAATATGTTGGAATGCATGTGAAAAAGTCACTATGTACATGTATGCAATAAATAATTAAACTGGAGTTTTTGAATGCATTGAAAATAGTCACAATATGTTTGTATCGGATTACTTATTTAAGTTATGTTGGTGGTTAATTTTCAAAAACTATAAAATAATTATATAAATTATATACTAATAAAAGTGTACTGAAATAAATAATGTTCTTTTTTTCAAATAATTAACAGGGAAAACTGATTGTGTCCTTTTATTTAATATTGAGCACAAGTTGTATTTCATTGATATGGCTTCCTACGAAGACAGGAAATGAAATGTCTACAAAGGGGGGAGGTGCAACAAGAAGCCACACATCAATATCAACAATCCCTAGATATATATGTATAGAAATGCTACGCTATTATTAATGGCAATGAGATGTTTGTTTAACACTAAATTACAGAATACATATCTTTATAGAAATAAAAAAAAACATGTGGTCAAGTTATATACTGAACTTTTAACTTGTATTTAAATTGAAGGAAATTGTTGCTGTTAAACTCACATCTCTGAGAGATATAAAACAACAATAATTACAACAAACCCTTGATAACATGTATCAAATTAATCTAGTACACCAGCGTGTACATGTTCCATGTAAATGATTTGCGATTTATATCTAAATTTCCAAAGCTTGTCATATAAAATGAATTAAAAAATGTCTATTTCCAAACAAATATCTATTGGGAATGTTTCCCATGGCAATATATTCATATATATGTACGGCCTTATGACCATTTCCATAAAAAAAAATACAAATTGGGAATGTTTCTCCTGTTAATAAATGTATGTTCAGACCCTATGGCTATTTCATTTTCACAGGAAATAATCTTCTATAATGATTAATTCAGAGCTCTTCAAAATTGACGAAGAACATATAGAAAAGAAAGAAAAGAAATCTAAAATGTGTTCGTCAATCCGTGTACAAATAAAGAAGGGAACTTCATCCAGTTCAACCAAAAATCCATCTGAATTTCACATACCTCTTGATGATATTGGTATTGTCTCGGTGTTGTAACAAACACAGATGTTTCAGCATATTTTGTACAGAATTAAAATAACTCTACCAAGTTGTAAAATGCTGGTCCTAAGCATGAATAATGGTGAATTTGTTTTTGGTAGTGTTAGCTCTTATCCATAGATATGTACTAGAGATACGTAACACGAATGAGTGAATAACACATGAAATGACCCAATTACACATGCACTTTTAATCTTAGTTAAAACAGTATTTTTAAATGATTTTTTTTACAAGATTAAGTATTACAATGTTATATGAAGTTTTAATCTTAATTAGCATATATTGGTGACTTTTAAACACTGATTTATAAATAGTATTACATTAAAAGTGTATTAAAAATTATTTATTAAAGCAGGAAAGTTCATAAAATGTTATTATAATTTTGAGGATACATCTGTTCCTTATTGCATATATACGATTGCCCAATGTGTTCAAT
Organism: Mytilus edulis; assembly: GCF_963676685.1. Classification (NCBI taxonomy): domain Eukaryota; kingdom Metazoa; phylum Mollusca; class Bivalvia; order Mytilida; family Mytilidae; genus Mytilus; species Mytilus edulis. The sequence continues at coordinate 82,976,664 of NC_092353.1, read as the reverse complement.
CTGGACTACCAAAATTGGGCTCTCATTTGTATAATAAATTAAAACTCACTGACACTCGATGAATTTACATGTATTTTATTTAACAGTCACACAAATATTTTAAGTAATAATTTTCCAGAAAGTCTTAAAACCGTCCAGGACCTCCTGATTGCACTGAGTACGAAATGTTTTCTTAGAACAAAAATAAATATACAAGTTGCAAAAAATTTAGATCTAATTCAATGCAAAATGTGGCGACCAAACGGTGTCTTCTCATTTGTCCAACTTTTTAAAATAAGGTATTCTCATTTAGCCAACTTTTTATTTTTGTTAATTATTGGGTTGTTTGTTTAGTTATAGTAAGGTGTCTTTCTAAAATTTGACAGTAAATTTGTTCCTGTATGTTTTTATACTATTTAAAAAAAAATATACAAAATAGGTGATAGTAAACTATTTTTAAATAAAGTTTTATAGTATATTTTAGATAATAAATAAATATTTCATCATTTATACAGAAGAAACCCACAAATCAGTAATATTTGTTCATTTGAGGTTCTGCGTTAATTTACATTTATACTAGTAACATGAATATTTGGTATAGCATTTTTACTTCCCAATTTTGATAGCCTTTGGTAGTATCATATTGTTTCAATATCCATTAGTTGGTACCTTAGTCACATCATCCGACCTACATTTTGCCATCAAGTTCAAGCACCATACTTATTCATGTACCATATACCACCCATCGGAACTAGACAGTGACACGATTGCTTTAATTTAGCACTGTTGTACATTAAAGTCAATTTTCCATATTCAATCGTGTATTCCATATTAAATCCGACAATATTTAAAACGAACGAACTTTATACTTCAGTGTTTGTTTGTCTTGTATCATGTATAATTGTTCAAAGAAACCAGAATCTAATCTAAAATAAAGAGATATTTATAAGTCTAGCTTCTTCATAATTTGATGCTAATTGTTGAAACCCAGGAGCTTTTGAGCTTCCTCATGGACCCTCTACCAGGACAACCATAATTACGCCTTTCATTCATAAAATCCTGGCCTAGGACTATTGAAATGTCTGGTAACGCCTAATACCGTATGTTAGGAATTTCTCGTTATTGGTCTTCTGCTTTTAAGATCAGTCCAATCATTTTAACAAACCATAGACAATTAATGGAGGAAGTTCGGCAGAGAAAAATACCTGCCGTTTTTTTTTCATTCTCCGCCCCCTCTTTCAAATATCATGGAAACGCCCCTAAACCTACATAGACAACAGACTGACCCAACTTAGGATAGACTACAGCAAGGACAGATCAACGTATATCACTACACTGATGCAGTATTCTACCTATTTAAACGAGGATGAAAATTAAATGTCAGTTGCACATTTTAACATGCTATGCTAAATAATACTACAGAAATTTTAATCCTGGTAAAATTTTCACTCTTATTTTTCAACCCAAACTCTAATTAAAAAAACCTTTGTTCTTGATTACCTTAATTTGATCTCATCTATCCAACTCTTTTTTACCTGTACTACATATAATTTTTTAAAAGTTGGATAAATGAGAATGAACCGATCAAACACCCGTACAAACAGCGTTTGTTTAATGGTTAACATTGCACTGGGCAGTCGCACGTGTCGTTAAATAACAAACCAATAAACAATATAATGAAGTTGTAATAAAGGTAATAAATATGTCAGGTATTGGGTATTTGCAATCATCATGATTAGATTATCTAATTGACAAAAAAACACTTAAAATTTTAAATTTCAATTTACTAAACACAAAATATAAGCATGAAAATGCATATTTAAGCAATAAAATGTATGATACCATATTTCACTGTTTTAATAGAGAAAATTGCGGAAAGAAAATGGAGCGTGGTATCTTTTTTAATTAAGATTATAACTTTCTAAAAGGAAACTTTTTAGGACTTCTAAATGGTGTATTTCAACTGTGCTTAACTTATTTCAACATTAAAGTTATTTGTCCTAGTTATTTGTGCGGATGTCAGATTTATGTAACACATTTCACTTTCTTCATAAGGAAAAAAAAAAAAAAACGGATATTACATTCAAATTCTCTTAAAAGAAACTTTCAAGACAAGTTCCCACTGATCTTCATTAATATCGATATACTTGTAATACATGTACATCCTGAATAAATCGATTGCTATTTTTTTTATAAAATTTAGAAAAAAATAAACGTTCTAAAACGCTTCCCGTAAGAGCCTTATCTTTCATTATTCTGTCTGTATAGATTATCCACGGTCTCTATATCTTATCCCTTATGACCATGAAATTTTCTTCCAATGTGTCGTGACTTTCTATTGGCTCCTTTTTTCAGATAATCAATTTTCTCAGAATTTTCAGATAATCCCGGTTTATCTCAGATAAACTAAGATTATCTCAGCTTAATTCAAATTCGAAAAAAATCTAGTTTATCTGAGAAAATATAGAAAATCCATTATCTGGAGAAAATCCCGGTTTATCTGAAAATTCTGAGATAAACCGGCATTATCTGGAAAAAATCGAGATAATCCCAGTTTATCTGAGCTTAATGTAAAAAATTGAGATAATCCTAGTTTATCTGAGAAAATCCTGGTTTATCTGAGATAATTTAGGATTATCTATAAAAGTGGTCCAGGCGTGCCATACATGAGTATATAACTCATATTTATAAAGTTTGGTATCAAAAGATATTGTAATTTTGAAGTAAAATGCTTTTTAATCGGCGCGTGCCACTCGGCAATCATCATGTTCAATAAACCTTATCCAATAAACAATTGTCTTGCCACCCACCAATCATCATGTTCAATCAACCTTATCCAATAAAAAATTGTCTTTTGATTAATTAATGGTTGTTGTTGAATGCACCTAACGGTTTAGCATGGTATAATTTCAAGTTGATGAAAGAAAAATAAAAATTGAATTTTGTGTTTACTTTGCCTTTGTTAAAATTTGTTTTTAAGGAAACTGAATATGTAAGCTTCTTTTTTTTGTTAAAGAGGCCAATTTTGAGATACAAATTGAGAAAAAAAAATGCTTCTGAGCTTTCATTTCCTATACATACTTTCATTATACCTTGAAAGACATATGAAAGTATGTGGCGTCCGTAAGGTTCTTCAAAACCCGATTTTAATACAAAAGTATTATAGCAATTTTAAAACTTCAAGCGGTAAATACTATTTTATGTTTTAAAAAGAGAATATAAATCATATAAAGTGTCTTCTATGAACGATAAATTTATTACTGAATAAAAAAATGTTCATCTTTATTTTAACAATTGAAGATGAATACCATTTTCATTTATAATGTAATAAGCATAGTGATGTAAGAAATATAATGCATAATGTGGGAGAACTTAATAATTTAGTTAACTTAATCATATGACTCTAGAGCCCGTTCTGCCATGATTATTAATTTAAGAGACGATAAAGAACTGGACAACTGTCGAAATAAATGATTTTAAGATTTGGAAATAAATGAAAGTGGTGTATGAATATATGAATATATACAACAAAAATAAGCGAAAGGAGATGTGGTATGGTTTTCCACAAAAGTTAAAATGAAGTAGATGGAAATAAATAAGTCATATTTACACTCTTAAAATGTGTTTAGGGCCTAAACATCAAGCTATACATATGTTTACTTGTAATGCATTTGTAAATAAGTTCTTATCCTCAATATGTTCCTCTCCTAAACACGTGAAGGAAGGTGTTTAAATCTAAACATGTTTAACCCTCTATGTATTTAACCTGACAACATGTTAAAGATAAACATGTTTTGGTGCTGCCTCTTATCAACAGAAATGATACATTCTCAGAAAATCACATCAGAAATTGGATTAGACTAAAACCTCATTAAAACTGAATATATTTGTTTTTGTAGAACATGAGTTTAGTCTCCCTTAAAACATAATAAATCATCATATAGAGACCAAGGCAGCAAAGATACTCAAAATAATCTTTTTGCATTTGCCAGTATTCTATCCTTTTAAAATCCTTGCTGTGAGGTTTGGTTGACATCAGAAAAATGAATGAAACATTGGCCACTGGACCTTAAGCAACCAAATATCATCCTCACCTTTCCATGAAGAGTTCACAATTATTTGTCTTTTTTAAAATTAAAAGGATAAAACAAATATATGAGTTGAAAATACGCCATTACATCAGAGGTAAAAATATACAACAGACAGAAATACAGAATAAACACGGCAGGAACAAACAAACGGGAAAAAAATCAGAACAATTTGAAATACCATATACATGTCTAATCAGTATACAAGCGGATTATAAACGGGTCAAGGTTGGGCGAACATGAACTTCTACCGATTACACAGGTGACAATCAACTGATTGAGGCACGTGTCGAGAAAACCTTAAATAACTCTCTAATAAAAAAAGATATAAATATTTAAAACCGGGATCTGACGACGATAGAAATCCCATGAACTACAGGGGAATCACTTTGGTTTCCGTACCGTGTAAGATATATTGTTACATTTTAAACACGAGACTTAGCTCTTGGCTGGAAAATAACGAAATTCTGTGTGATGAGCAAAATGGGTTCCGCCGTAACCGTAGTTGCGAAGAACATATTCACACGCTTCATTCTATTCTGAACGACAGAAAAATATCAAGAAAGTCAGCTTATGTATGCTTTGTAGACATGAAGAAAGCTTTTGACACCGTAACATCATCTCATCTTCTGTGGTTTAAATTACAACGTATTGGTGTCCGTGGACAGTTCTTATCTGCGATTCAATCCTTGTATAATGACCTAAAATGTACCGTTCGTATCAATAGTGACCAGACCCCTTGGTTCAGTGTAGATGCCGGTGTGAAGCAGGGCTGTATCCTATCGCCCACTTTGTTTTCAGTATACATCAATACTTTGGCAGATCGTATAAACTCTCTAGAATGTGGAGCGCTTATTGATGATTTCCGTCTCAGTTTATTGCTCTACGCGGACGATATAGCGCTAATAGCTCCAGATAAAGAAAGTCTACAACGTATGTTAAATGTAGTAACCGAATGGTGCGCTGAATGGAAGTTATCCGTAAACATTGGCAAAACTAAAATTGTCCATTTCCGTCCACAGTCATCCATACGTTCAAATTTTACGTTCCGATGTTCTGGAAAAATTATTGACTACATTGATTCATACAAATACCTTGGAGTGTGGATGGACGAACATTTAACTTTCGTAAAAAATGCAAAAGAACTGGCCATGCAAAGCAGCGAGCCGTGCGTTGGGTGCTTTAATTACAAAAACTCAATCCATGGGAGGGATGACTTTTAAAGTGTACAATAAACTATATACGTCCGTTGTTGAACCAATTTTACTTTATGGTAGTGGTATCTGGGGCACAAAATCGTTCAGTGCCATATCAGCAGTACAAAACCGAGCATGTAAATTTTTCTTATCGGTGGGAAAGCGCACATCGAACGTAGCTTCACGCGGTGATATGGGATGGACTTCACCAATAACCAAACAAAGAATAAATTATTGTAGACTTTTGTGCAAATTGATCCGTACTGACCAACAAAGAATTTCCTACAAAACTTTTAAATGGACGTCTAGAAGAAGAAAGGGTTGGACATTTGAAGTGCATAAGATTGTTGATCGGATCAGACTAAAGGATCCGACGTATGACTTAACATTATCGACTAAATCAGTTATGCATATGATAAGTGAAAAACTATGTGAGCTGGACAACACAGAATTGTATGAAGAACTTTTTGATGACCGTCGTTGCAATGTAGAGACTGAAAAACATTTTCTGATGGAATGCGCACTTTATGACGATATTCGGTATAACCTTTTTCATGAATGTTCAAAATTAATTCAAAATTTCCACAGCCTTGATATAGATAATAAATTTATTGAAATTATGAACTGTTATGATATACAATATTTCCTATGCAAATTTTTAAATATTTTTTTCTGGCGAAGAAAATTGTTTAACAGCTCTTTATGAAATTTTTAATAGCTTCAGAGTTTTATTATTTTAATTTTACCAGGAAAGTCAGATTTCGACAATTTATATATATATATATTTATTGAATATAGTGATTTTTTTATTTTTATTTTTTACTTTAATGGTGAATATTTTGTGACTTGTATGTTTTTTACGGAATAAATTTGAATTTTTATAGAATTTTAAGCTTTTTAGTCGTTTTTATGGCTGGATATTGATTGTTTTATGTGTATATATTTATATAATGTTGCTTATATTTATGTCAATCAATATGTGACACTTTAATAAACTATTTACTTACTTACTTACAATTATGAAATTTTTACAAAGTCTATTTCTTGATGCCATGTCCCTTGTGACAGTTGTATCATTCCATCAGGTCCTTAATGCACATTTTTGTTCTTAGTGCACTAAGGAGATCCTTTGCGGTATTTCTACGGACCCCAATTCTACTACTTGATTTTGAAGTTCTTATTTTAATATCATCTGGAGAAGAATTGCAGGAGAATAGCATAGTAATTGTCTTGTTCCGATAAAAACAATAAACCAATCCTTAGACCATGCTAAAATTTGTTCTAAATCGCTATTTAAGACATTCGCTATTGTGTTACATACACAAGAATTGCGGACAGCTCAGCTGGATGGCCTTATCAACTATCCCACAGAGAGCAGTTATCATTGATTTTTTTAACGTAATTGTCTACGGGGAATTATGACCACTAGTTAGATAAACGAATACTATGCCTATACTATAGATATCATATAAAATTAACAAATTATAAAGATAGCACCATTTTTCTAGCTTTAAAATGTTGTAATAAAATTCACTTTATCTTGAAATTTACTGGTGTCCTCATCGTGTTGAACGTTGGGTCATCTTCTGGTTGAATATATAGAAAATACGAGGTATACATGTCTACTAAAAAAATCATATTTAATTCATTTTTTATTGTAAATTAAATTAATACGTTATACGATATTGGCAAAAAGTTTTCCTATCAAATGGTATAAAAATCATCATTTTAAAATAATGTTTACTGGTGTCCCTATGCTTTTAAAAGTGGAACTTCATATTTTTTGTTATACAACGTATATTCAGACAACTAGGATTGACCGTATGTGGTTGGTGTTATAAGTTGAATTCTCCATTTCTGATATGAATTTCCTTTTTTTTTTACATCCATTATTTAAAATATCTAGTTAGGTTTTAAGCAGTACATTAATTTCTGTTATACCAAAGATGTCTTTAAAGTACATCAAGTATTGTGGTTCTGTCGACATCTTTGAGAAAAGTACAGAATAAGATTATTTTTTTCTAAAAAAGTCTTTGTCTAAATAAACTTATTTAGTTTCAAGTAACAATAGCATTAATTTGTTATCAATTAATTGAATACACAATGATTGTATTGTTGAAAAAAAAATGGTTACATAATCTGAAAAATTGAATTGAAATAGAATATAGATGGCAACGTGAAATTTTAATGTTATCCAAAACATAAACAATGAACGAAAATGACAAAATACATCGAAAATCCCTTTTAAGAAAAGCTCCATAATAATCGATCTAAATATGGAAGTATTATATAATACATTTTGTACTTCCATGATCTAAACTGCCATATAAACACAAATGTGTCAATATTTACATAGTATATAAGCGTCCCATGGGGCCACGACAAATCCTTTCCAGTGCTGTATTCCAAATTAATACCATATGTTGCTATTTTATCTTATCATGGAAGTATTATATTGAAAATAAAGTATTTCACACACAGGCTCTTATTGAGTGCCCCCCCTTTTTTTCATTTTTATTTTGGTTAAGTTTTATTTGAAAATATTCTTTTCATATTTCATTTTTTTTTCTTGTATAACTCTTATTCTGGCGATATAACCATACTTATTTATATTTGTTGTTCTCTTTTCTTTTGTATAAGGGCATTCTTATTCCTACACATAAGAATATACAGAGGGTTATACATAAAAAAAAACGTATTTTATTAAGTGAAAATAGATTTAGAAACGTTGAAATATGAACGAATATTTTCAAAAATTGATTAAACAAACAATAAAAAAGGAGTGAACTAAACGAGCACCTGACTTTCGTGTGTCATGACATCCCTCATTGACAAATGTTTTGCGCTATTAGATATTTTGTTTCTGTTTTGAATTATTTCCGTGTATTTGTTTACTGACAGCGGTTGTTGGAAATACTTGACCAATAAACCCACAGGAAGGTTACAATCTTTCCTAAATCACAACAATTTTGTGTCAGGATTTCTGTTTATTTGTGGTCATTACTGGTTCTCCGTTCATAAAATGTATTAAATTTCTGTTCCGTCTATATTTGGTTATACTATGCCTATGGATTCTCTCTATTAAACTTGCGAACAACGAAAATTTCCTACTCTGTGTTTATCACGAACGAACTTGAAACGCAAGACGAACGAAAAGCAAATGGGAACCCCCCTTTTTTTATTCATTGCTTTATTATTATATTTATTTTTTTTATATTTTATACTCGCTTGTATATTCTTTGGTTACCTTACAAAATTACTCTTTTTCTTGCGCCCGCCGGAAGCGTTGAGTATTGGTCAAGTTTGACAGATCAACGTAGAATGTAGATGTAGATGTAGATCACTGTTGAATTAGTTAGGTCTAGTTTAACCCGAATAATCCAGTCGTTATATTACGATCACTTCGATCACACCCTCGAGAAAAGTATTAGATAGAGGGAACTGAATTATTCGAGTTGGGTCTAGTTGAGTTTCGAATGTTTGTGAATGAATTAATGAAAATCGACGTCATACTAAACACCAAAAATTAAACACATAAATGAACTATACAAATCCTTGAATGAACTAAAATTAAAAACAACCCATAAAAATAACAAAGACAGACAAGGAGCTCCCGACTTGGGACAGGCGTAAAAATGCAGCAGGGTGAAACATGTTTTGTGAGAATTCAACCCTCTCGCTATACATTAATTGTACCTCTGGCAAATGTAGAATAAACGAATCAAAACTTGTAGATACATTTGTCTTGTATATATATAGAATTAACAATAAATACATAGTTAAGCAAATAATTTTATAAATTTCAATGACAAAATCAGACTTTACAGCTTCAAGTTCTCTATTCCACAACTTTGTTTTACACCGTTACTTTTCAAATACAATTTAAGAGAATGGTCTGTATCATATAACCTCCTTGTTCATATTTCAAAATCAACAGATAATTTATGAGGGGGGGTCATTTATAATGGATATCTGCTTCGGATATTTCTTCTAAAATCAAGGATCATTGACCTTTATTTGGCTGACATAGAGTTTTTAAAGTCATAGTGGGGATCCCTTCTAAAATCTATTGCTTCTGGAATTATCGTGTAATTGCTAATATCATTAATTACGCAATTTATACAATCATACTTTTCTAGTATAAGTGACTTGAAAAAACGACTAACCAAAGACAAATTACGACAACCCAAATGTTTAAATCTATATGACTGTATAAGCACACATGTTCTCTAAATGACAATCAGTAAAAGCTATTGTCTATAGTAGTTCCGATCCCTTCTAAACCTCGCATTATCTAAGACGACAAAACAAGAAACATCATAATATAGCATAGTGGTATATATATTTATTATCTAGACTACTAAAAAACAAGCTATACTACTTCCATTATATAATTGCTAACAAACTACATGACAGCATATAAAAAATGTAACAATATAATCAATAAATGTATCTATGTTTTGGCTTTCTCGGGGGCTACTCACTTTATAAAAAATCTACCCAATCTAAACAATAATATAAAACATTATTCTAAAAAAAACCTATTAACTATAGGATGCGGTGGATACCTGCAACATTGTTTCGGCTGCGGTGGATACCAGCAGCGGGTTTTTTTCGGCTGCGGTGGATACCAGCAGCGGGGTTTCGGCTGCGGTGGATACCAGCAGCGGGGTTTCGGCTGCGGTGGATACCAGCAGCGGGGTATTGGCTGCGGTGGATACCAGCAGCACGATATGCAAAATAATCCCATGCTTACTTATAAAATAATAATTGGAACTGATAATTAAGAATATTTACTATACTGATGTATAATTGACTTGGGGGTAAAAAATAATTTCCCCGAAATTAACATGACCAATAGTAAGTAGCCCCAATATTTAATTCATATATATATGAATACATTTATACAAAGTAAAAGTGAGGGCGGGTGGGAAACAAAATAAAAATCTGCTACGATGAACTGGCAGCTAAAAACGAGCTTATTAATACTTTACTTATATCTCCTATCTGATTGGCTAACCAATCTTCTAAAATATCTCAGTTCTCTTAGTAATTTCTAAAAATATCTCTCTCTGTTATCTCAATTTGTATTCTATAAATATCACACCTGACGTAGGCAGTAAATCTATATGACTGTATAAGCACACATGTTGGACTAGTTCTTGAATAAGAAAGGGATGTTTCATCAGCACACAATCGAGTTAGACTTATCAAATTACCAGCTATGTCATATACATGAATAAGGAATAGTAGGGAACCTAATACTGAGCCTTGTGGAACTCCTGCATTAGTATTCTCAATTTACATGTTACATTATGAGATCAAAATATCTTAAATTCCCCAGTCCGGAGATACCATGTATATTCGCCTGAATATACCATATCGAGAATTTTACATTCATACTTGTAACGTAATACGATATTTGCCAAGTTAAAAAGATCCAGCAGGTGGTGTATATTCTAAAGTGTTTATCGCCTTCTATTATACATGCTGACGATGACATTTAGCTTTAGGGTTATTTTGTTTTCGCAAAGAAAAACAAAAATTAAACAGTTTTATATATATAATATTCTGTTGAAAAATCATTTTTAAAATTAAAGGTAAACAGATAAGCATAACGTCTTCGCGATTTCTTGTTCAGATCCATGGACACAGATGTCAGAATGAATAAGAAAACACTAAACTCTTAAACAATATATTGTTAAATGGACATGCATGTACCAAACATATTTTGATAGAATAGTGTACTGATAGATTTTCTTGTGTATTTTCTATGTTCTGAAAACCGTTCAACATCCCATCAACAATACTTAGATTAAAGTCCTAAGTTTTATAAAGTAAATATATTTTTTTTAAATATCATTTGCAAGGCTGCATGTACATTGAACTATCGTTTTCATATATTTCTTTTCCGCCATGCATAAGTTTAATCTTTACTTTGACTTAATTCTCATGATATATATTTTTATGTATAATTTGTTTAAAAACGTTATGCTTAAAATAATTAACCCACACAGAGCGATAGCACAGACAGATGTAGTAGTCTCAGCCGAAAACAATACGTGATATTGATAATATAAGCAAGTGTGACAAACCAATCACAAATTTGTTGTTTTGGATTATTCATGGTTGACTAGTTCTATATTAACCAGTGACACGTGTCCTAATTTTGAAGAAAAGGGACAGAAAAAGTATTTAACAAAAATAACCGGTTTTTCAACACTATATTTTCAAAATGCACTGCATAATTTAAACAGCTTTAAAGTGTTTCATTTTATTTTATGTTTGTGTCAATGTTCATGACTTACGAGTATTATATTTCTTGTGAAATTGATAGATGAGCGTTTTTTTACAACTACCGAACAAAAGAATATAGCGTAAACGTCAATTCATGGACAAGCAACCCAACGAGAAAAATAAAATTTAAGAGGCATCTACATGTACATGTATAACTAGTTTGGAGTTAGAGAAATCATTCAGTGCCATATGATTCTATTCAGATTTGTGCGTTTTTCGATTTACGAATAAGTCAATAAGATAAAAAAAAGTAATTGAAACCAAAAACCAAAAAGGTACATGAAATAACGTAATAACACAAGTTTCCATATACATATATACCTAGTAGCATTTAATAAAACAACATTTGAACTTATTATTACCATTTTTTTTCAATTGTAATTTTATGTTTAGGTATATTTAATGTTACCCGATATGGAGTTCTTCTAAAATTAAAAATCATTTGAATGGGTATTTCTGGTGTATATACATGTATCACACGTGCTATCTACATGTACAATATACGGAAATGACACGGCTGGGTATTGTAAAGTTACTGAAGGAAGATTCATGTCAGATGTATATCCCCGGACGAAGAATTTACTGTTGTGTCAAAACGTTTAAGTGTAATTTGTCATATTGTAAAGGTTTGAATCGCGTTCGTCCCTTCTTTTTTTATAATATGAATTGCGCCAATAAATGGAATTTGACACATTCCCCATTTCCATTCTCTATTTTATTAATTGTGTTATAATAACCTCGAAACGATTAACCTATTTACACCTTCATGTAACATTAGAATACTGACTTCAACTGTTAAATAACTTTATAATTACTAAAATTACTAAAATTTGAAGTTATGTACTTTAAGAAAGTCTCCTCTTTATGCCATGTTTTTTTGTGTCAATTCTATCATTCCATCAGGTCCTTAATGCACTATTTTGTTCTAAGTGCTAAGGAGGCGCTTTGCGGTATTTCTTCTTAGTTTAAACATATTTATTTATAGTGGATTGGGAAACAAGTTTTACAACTTATATTAATCCCTTTCCACTTTGCGGGTGCGAGTGCTGCCTTGTAGCGGCATTAGCCTACTCTTTTTCGAAATCTACAAGGGTGTCTTTAACGTGCAAGAGATATGGCTCTCTCTTAACACGGGCCAACCATTTATCGTCCCCGTCCGACGGACTATCATCGTTTCCTCAAGACCATACTCGCAAATGGTGTCAAGGGAGAGCCGAAAATTGAGTTCCTGAAATTTTCATCCCAAACGGGAATCAAACCAGGAACCTTTGTGTTAGTAGTCCGATGCACTAACCACTACACCACGGCTCTCTTTTTCTTCTTGTACCATTAAATACCGAAAAGGACCTCCTCGGTGCACTAAGAACAAACATTTGAAAACAAGTCTATAATATTTGCGCAATTAAATGATTGTTTTATTGGCGCAAATGAATGCTGCAGTTTTTACAATAAAGTGATGCAAAAAAAGAATTGGCGTAATTAAGTTGTGGCGCAAATCAATTCTTTTTTTTAGCGAAACTGGATATCGACCTTCAAAACATTTTGTGTACACAAACGAAACAGTATTTAGAATGAAATTCAAAACAGTGTAGCTGTGGCCATTGGTTGACACATTAAAATCATCCATTGACTGGGACAATTTACGTGAACGTTTGTCTGTAACGACCACTGTTCACGACGTACCTACGATAGACATTTAAACTGTGGGATCACCAAAGGTTTCTTAACGCCTTTAAGTATAAAATAATTCGAAAAATTAATCAGGAATAACCTTTGTGTTTTGATTTATATAATTGATATAAATCAAAATATCGTGTTATTTCTGATTAATTTTTCGAATTACTTTATTTAGGTGTTGAGAACCTTTGGTGACCCCATAGTTTAAATGTCTTTAAAAAGTACATAGTGAGCATTGGTCGTTACATACAAATGTCCCAGTCAATGGATGATTTTAATGTGTCAATCAATGGCCACAGCTACACTGTTTTGAATTTCATTCTATCTTTTACGCAATCTAGCCGGAGAATAAAAGTTTTTGCAATTTGTGTAGGATTTCAATTTTAGAATGTAATGAACAAGTAAGAAGATCGTTAGAAACCTTAAGCGAATCGGTAAATGAGCTATGCACGATGAAAGGGAAAAGTTTGTTGCGTCGATAAAAAATTTCTTAGATGCATGTGATAATTGTAAAATGTCAAGTCTTTAAATAACATCCATTTGTAGAACTGATTATTTCGATCCTTCAAATATGTGTAAAATAATAATAAAAAGATATATTATTTAGTCTCTTTCATGTAAATACTGTAGATTTGTATTTGATCATCGATTGCAAACATAACGCCCAGTGACAAATATTTCATGTATTCGTACAAAGAACAAATCAAATTCTTTTAGAATACAACTGATTGGTTATTTAAGGTAAATGATTTGCGACAGAATAAGTGAAACTTGACCAGAAGCTTACCTCTATGATAAAGAAATATAAAAAAGGTAAAGTTATTTTTCAATTCTGTATTTTACTCATACATGGACTTAAGCACTTTTCACAGTAAAAAAAAAATACAGTTTTAACACCGACAGCAGGAATCACAAGCGACGCTGGTTCCATAGATATCTTCAACGAATTTTTATATATCCCTGGCAGTTTTCGGTATATATCAGACTCTGACATTGAGGAGAACAAATACCATGGATGTGTTGTCTTTTTTCTAATACATTTAGATATAAAACGTTTACTTCATATAAAGCCTCATTTATATAACATTATATATAATTTATTGTGTCAAGGAAATATTTGGATCAGAGAAATATTTGGCGGAGGAGAGAGAGAGAGACATATAGACTTATATCGCAGTATTTGGTCTCTTGTTGTTCATGTCAAAATGTGATGGGAGGAAACGTTTCCCCTTCGTTTTATATATATTCCATAATGATATTATTTAGAGATTTAATCCAATCCAAACTAATAATTATTGTTTTTTTTTTATCTCGCATCTTTTTATATTAAATCATTTTAACTCAAAACCATAATAATTGAAATAACTTTCTGAAATAAAACCCTAACATACTTGTATATCAGACGCTTAATAAAACGATATACCATACGACTGAAGAAACGCTAAACGATATTACATACCATACGATAAACGAAACGCTAAACGCTAAACGATACCATAAACCATACGACAAATAAAACGATTAACGATACCATGAAGCATACGTTATACAAAACCCTCAACGGTGACATTTACCATACGATGAACGAACGATGAACGAACGCTGACCGAACGTTGTACGGACGCTATACGAACGATGTACAGACGATGACCGATCTCTATACGAACGATTACCGAACGCTGTACGTACGATTCCCGAACGAAAAAAGTGTTAACTTTTACGTTACAGGGACTGTATCATATACATGCATATTGAAATCGTAAAACGATAATAACATTCTAATGCTGCCTTCACACGTAATTCGAATTTGATTCGCATTAACTAATTCGAATTAGTTTAGTTCAAATCGTTTTACGTCCGAACGTAAATTTTAATACGAATAGCATAGAGACAAATTCGCTTTACTGTCCGAACAAAGTTGACCTTTAATTCGCTTTATCAATTTATTAATTATGATTTCTAAGAGAACAATAAGTTTAGAGCCCATAACATTTCATTGCTCTCTTTAACTGATCAGGTATTTATCGGAATCATTTGTCCTTCTCATTTTAATAACAGGGTCGGGTTTTCCTATTGTTTTTTTACAATAACCATTGTTAAAGGAAAATAAAAACAAGTGTTTTCAATTTTGCCCAGATTTTTCACTTCTTTAAAAACGTTCTTCTTTAGGGAAGGACCATTTGTTTTGTTTTTTGTGGAGGGTGCTAGGATAGACAACATTTCTCTATTAACGACCAAGTCTTACCCCTTTGTAAAATATTATGAGACATTTGGGGTCGGGATATACGCATATTACGTCCATGTGAATATGACGTCATGGCCACAATGACATCATTATGGTTTTCGCCTATGGTATTTTTGCGGACACAAATTATTGGTGTTACGTTCTAATTTTAAAGACTCAAGAACTAATTATAGTATTATTTTAACGTGTCTGTCCAAGCACTTGTATGGATAGTTCGAAATACAATTTAGAAAGTGTTCACACCACAGTTTAATTCGACTTGAAGGGAACGGATGTGCTAATGCGAATTTGATAATGCGAATTAGATAATGCGAATTAGCAAATTCGAATCGATTCAAATTTAAAAAAAAAAAAAGATTGTGTGAACGCGATATGCAAATTTGATAATGCGAATTAGCAAATTCGAATCGATTCAAATTTAAAAAAAAGAAGACTGTGTTAACGCGATTTGCGATTTGGATTCACATTCGATTCGAACGGGTGAACGAGACATTATAGTTACATATATTGCTTTTTCGAAGCATAAATCAGTCTTAAAATTATGACTAAACGAGTATTTATTCTTTAAAACTTCAATTTTTACGTTAACTACTTAAAAAATTATTGCATTATAGTTGATGAAAGTTAGTACACAAACATTTATCTTTTTGACCATATTTTACAACAGCTAGCTAGGTCAATTACAAGTGTTGGCAGCCAATAAGATTATCAGCCATTAACTTTCAATTAGGTTACTTAAGTTGTTCCTGTGATATCCATCAAAACCTTAATGAATATAAAAAAAATCTCAGTAACAGTTTTCTTGTGTTTTCACAAGTTTTTGAAAGTTTCCTAGGAACTATATGAAATCTTAATAGAAGGGCACATTTGCCCTGTTGTTTAGATCAGAAGTTCCTGAATTTGTACTATCAAACTTCCGGAAACCAGTACACTCTAATATGCAATTAAAGTCATGTTGAATTGTTCAGCACAAGTCAGGATAAGGTATAGTTTTTACTTGAAATAGCTGCTACTTTATTTGAACTTATGACAAAGTAGCCATTAACGATTGAAATTGCAAAATTTAACATAGAAAGCAATGGGGCTATGAATTAGCGGTTGTATACCTTGGTCTTAGCTTTATAAAAGATTCAAAACTAAATCGCAATCTAAATTTAATCGTAATATATGAATATTTGTTGATACCTGTTTTATGTAACAACTTGGAATCTAGTTGTTTACCCTTAAAATAGAACAGATGAGCAAAGTATCCGGAAATCGTACAAAGCACAATGTTTTTTTTCTGTTTTTAAAAAGATAACTATTAATCAAAGATGTATAACGGCAGATTATTAAAGGTATTCCTTTCTAAGAATATTGGCCTCAATATTAATCAAGATTTTGGCACCCTTGCTCAGAATAACTAAGCTTATTATACCCAGATGGAGGGTAACTTATCAAATATCAAAATTCAAACCACTTAAGTTATCTCATCAATTCAACGTACATTAAATGTTCTTACTTTTAATATATTCTAAAAATTATACTATGCACATCATATGTATGAAATAAATTATAATATACATATACAATAGGCCGTTAATTTTCCAAATTGAATTGTTTCCTATTTTTTTCATGTTTGGGCCTTTGATAGCCGACCATACGGTATGGGTTTTTTTCACTGTTAAAGACCGTACAATTGCCTATAATTGCCTACATCCACTTCATTTTGAACTTTGGTGGGAAGTTGTCTCATTGGTAATGATACCACATCTACTTATTTTTATATGAAGGAAAATTGCAAAAGAGAGGCTAAAGATATCAAAGGTCAAAAGTCGAACAAACCAGCACTGCCATTGCATAAACAATACCCAATACACACAAAACAACGGTGTATTAAACACAACATATCAAACTTAAGACTGAGCAACATGAACCCAACATAAAATGGCAGTATAAAATGAACCACTGGATGCTGGCAAAGCATATTTATTCCAAAAAATCATTTCAGTTACCGTAGTTGTCCGTAAGAACCTAATACTTTTTGACGCATAAAGTGTACGTTGCACAACGATTTCCCGTAGTCTTGTGTCAAATTTTTAAGCTAGTAATACTGTTGAAAATATTGTTCCTTCTCGCTAAGCGAACAGGTACAACTTTTCCAAATTACCTTTTTAGGGTTACAAATGAACAATTTACTTCTGTTGTCGATAGCAATCAGTATTGTATTGCAATACATAGACATTGTTGACAGTATGTTATATTTAGGAATTTTTGGTTCCCAATGCCCTTCAACTTTCTTCTCTGCTTTGCCTTTTTTTTAACTTTTGTTATTCGAGTGTCATTGATGATTAGATATAGGAAGATGTGGTGTGAGTGCCTATGTGGCAACTCTTCATCCAAATAACAATAAATAAAAGTAAACCATTATAGGTCAATGTACGGGCTTCAACACGGAGCCTTGGCTCACACCGAACAACAAGCTATAAAGGGCCCCAACATTATTAGTGTAAAACCATTCAAACGGGAAAACCAACGGTCTAATCTATATAAAAAATGAGTTTTTTTTAGACAAACGCGAGTCGGGCGTAGAAAAGTTCAATCCTGGTGTCTATGTTGTGTTTACATGAACAGTGATTCGAGTTTATAGTTCTAAAAATAGAACAAAATAAACATAAATTCCAAAGCCTTGGAATTTAGCATGAATTATTAACCGACGATATCTAATGTTATTCTTCTTAAGAATGGAGGTGTCTGAGTTTGTTACTATTTTAGTAATCTCCGCTCTAGCAAACTAACGTGTCATCAAACAATACAGGCAACCACCATTAACAAAATTTAGGTGATGTGAAGCTGTCTTTTTAATTAGAAATTTACTAGTTTTTCATAATTTTTTTATATAGAAATGGCACACCTTAAACCTAATACTTAATTAAAGTGGACCAAAATGTGTCACAAATCTTTCTGAATGATAAAAAAAAATATTAAAAAATAAAATAAGCAAAGGCAGAAGGATATTGCAATAGAATAAATCGTTTCAGAAGACAAGTCAAAGCAACAAAAAGACAGATGAATCAAACGTTAGACTTTTCATTCCAACAGAACTAACGGAAAATGGAGATCTAGCAGTCAAAATTGTGTACACATACATCATAAGTATATAAATCTGATAAAGACACACAAAAGTAGCTGGTAAACGTATCCTGATATTCATTTATCACCAATCGTGCTAATTCAGATTCAATAAATATCCCACTATAAATAAAAGTAAACAATCGGTAATAAAACAGATACGACGAATATTCGATTGTATATTCTAGTTTATAAATATCTAAGATTGCCAAAAATATGTCGCATGGAAGTTTAGACACAGATATGTCGTGGTAGTCATCCAATTCATGATGTTGGACATAAAACTTATGAGTGTTGATTGCTGTTAACTGTTAACTTTATTCGAGCAGATGCTGTGTAAAGCCTTTGAATGAATATGCATATAGTGCGGTTAATAAATAGCTGTTGAGTGTCATAATTAAAACACTTTTTAGTAAATTTACTGCTTCAGCACATTTTTTAAATTTGAAAATACAAAATAATTTACGTTGTACGAGAGGGTCCACTGTGAACTTCGCATCGAGTTAATGTAACACTAATTTATAACCTTTGTGGAACAGTTGCAATTAACTTTTTCAAAGCAATTAAATAATCTGCATTCAATCAATATCTCCACAAAATATAAGTAACATGAAAAAAGCAATAACAGAAAATGTGTGATAACATGCAATAATAGCAATTTTGTCTTGGAGGATTCAAATAAGTTACAAGTATTTAAGAGCAGTCAAGTGTTCAAGAGATTTTCCATATAGCCTGGTAATCTGATTGTTTGGAGAAGACGTTACTAAGTTGAAAAACTTGTGTCTAATTCATTTGTCTCTTTTTGGAACAATAAAATATGTTTAAACTAATCTGATTGTTCTGCAAGTACCTGGAAAGGACATTAAATGAAATATTTAATCAGTAAATTTATTTTATGAAAATCATGAACAACTTATGATGGCGTATGTAAAGCTGTTTGAAAACCGGTCTAAGTATTGCATACATACATTTTCCAATATTAAGCTAAATGATGTAAGTTTAAGAATAATTATTTCAAGGTCTGCTCTAAAAATTGAAAACTTAGATCGTTTTATAGCATTTTGAATGATGATTTATAGAAAGTAATAATGGATTAAAAAGTTTATTTTCCGGACTAGTTAAGCATTACGTAACAACAGATTTCCGTAATTGGTATCATATTAAATTTATAATTGAAAAAAAATCCATTTTATTTTAATTAACTTCAAGACTATGTCACAATAAGAATGAAATGTCGTTGTCATTCGTTCTTCTTAATAACTCTGTTTGAACAGTGGTTGAGTAAGTAGCATACTTTTGACGACACGGTTTTATATCGCAGTATGAATTTATCAATTTCTAAAATAACCTCTTCGGGTCACTTACACTATTCCTTGTATATAATTTTACATATTCTACACCTTAGAAGTTTCACAAACTTAAACCAACACAAAACTTAAACATATAAAAGCAAAATTGTGGTGCGTACTTTACAAAATTTTAACTTTTTAAATTACATTTTCAAAGTTATTGAACAATTATCAAGAATTTTATAGAATGTGAGATATAATGCAACAATTAACCTGCAACACAAACTGTCCCCATTCAAATTAAAGGATCAATCGTATTGTATCATAAACGTCTGTAAAAACCATTGACATGTTCTTCGTTTACCTTAAAGTACCGTTCTTTATTATCACTAAAAATAAAATAAATAAATCAACCCTACTATCATACATGTACTAGACCTACATTGAACAACTCAAAGATACTGGGTTTTATAAAGTTAATGTAGGCCGTGTTAATGGTACTGAAATATGTTCATATTATACAATTACATAGTCACTGTGTAGGTATGGTCGTATCTTTAATTGAATGTCAGCTCTAAAATGTAAATATCATTTTTTTTTCAGACCGTTTAAGAACAAAACGGAACATTTGCGAACCTGTTTTGTTTTCATTTGAAAATAATCTGCCAGATGGTTATAGAACATCAATCAAAATAATGAAAAATTCAGAACAACATCTGCAAATTGACCTCGCAAATGAAAAAAAAGAAGAAAGTGCGGCATAAACACTTCATGTCTTGCGCAAAGTTATTTATTTTCAAATCTTACCGGGCCAGGTTATACATTTTCAAAATTCTCCTGCAACCCCACCCCCCCCCCCCCCCCCCCTTGATAAAGACGGAAAAAGGAATAGTTTACATCTTCTAAGTAAAGAAATGCCTGTACCAAGTCAGGAATATGACCGATGTTTTCCATTCGGTTAATGCGTTTGAGCTTTTGATTTTACCATTTGATAAGGGACTTTCCGATTTGAATATTCCTTGGAGTTCGGTATTTTTTTTTTTTTTTTTTTTTTTTACTTTTTAGTAGTTTAGACTAGCAGGTGAAGCCATTTTCAACCTGTGACAAACTTAGAATAAATAACCTACTTATCAAAATATTATCAAAACTCGTTCTATCAAATAATTTAGAAAATTATTGCTCATAAAATATGTTTGTGTTGATTTTCTATAACAGTTCATTACTGTTGTGTCTACAAAAACACATTAAGTTACAGTGCATACATTGAAAATATTTTAAAAACACAAAACTACCAAAAGTTATCCAGTCTCACCAATCCGACGTGCTCTTGCTAACCTGACTGGTTTTGATCAAATGAACGCACTCTTTCCGCGAGGTCAGAGCCGTGCTGATTGACCACATGTGTGTTTAATATGTGCCGTTGAATGGATTTGTCTTGTGTGGTTTTCCATGGTTCAGTGGTCAGTATGAACACTATGTTTTACGATCTTTCTGTGAATTGTATGCAATCAATTAGAAAGTTTGTCAACGGCGATCGACTATGAATGAAGCAATTATAACAATGTTCCTCACAAAATAGAATAAGTCGAAGTAAAACTGACCAAAACATGTACAAAAATTAACGCTTGAGCTATAAAACCACCACCCTGGCCCTGAAGGACAAACGAAAACAATGTTGTACGGGAATTCATCAACAAAACATATCCAACATCTGACACCCGTAATGCAACTTTTCAAAATCACGGATAAGTCAAATCCATCAATAAATCGCCAGATACAAAACGATGGGTATACGTCAAACGTTCACTCCTTAGGATATCAACAGATACAAAATCATCGGTACATATTATTATCTTTATTAACCCTAAAACATCACCAAATACAAAACCATCGGAACTAGTTATTATCTTCATCAAACCAAAGACATCATCAAATACAAAACCATCGGTATATGTTAATTGTATAACCCAAAGACACAGTGTTTGTGTAAGTAGCACACTTGAATATACTGCTTTATATCGGTGACTATACGGAATGGTGATCTCAGTTGTTCTTCTTTATAACTCTGTTGGAGCAGTGTTTGTGTAAGTAGCATACCCTTGACTATACTATTTTATATCGACTACTATACGGAATGTTGATATCAGTTGTTCTTCTTTATAACTCTGTTTGAATAGTGTTTGTGTAAGTAGCATGCTTTTGACGACACGGTTTAATATCGCAGTCTATACGGAATGTTCTGAGGTTAATGTATCTAATACAAAGAAGAAATATTTTCGTCGTTCTTTTAAATGTACATACCGAAGTGGAGAAGGATGGATTTATCAATTTCTAAAATCATCTCTTCTGTTCCATCAATATCATCATACTTAATTTGTTAATAACAAGTTGATACGATATTCCAGTGATTATATTTCCTATCATGATTTCCTTGATAGAGGGTTGCTGCTCATAAGGGAGTTATTAAACAAAGAGTTTCAAGAGGTAAAGTTGAAATCATCATTTCGTCAGTTTACGGACGCCATCACGAGTTTGTTGACCGTTATAGAATATCCGTTTCACAGATGAAAGCGGATATGTTCCTCATGTCGTAAGTGCAATCCCGTCTCTTTTCCCGATTGTGTCCTACCGAATTAGACTTATTACTGTACTAACATGAGCAACATGACGGGTGTCACCCTTCCGGAGCATCTGAGATCACCCCCAGTTTTGGTTTGAATTCGTGTTGCTCAGTCTTTAGTTTTCTATGTGCACTATTTGTCTGTTGGTCTTATCTTTTTTAGCCATGGCGTTGTCAGTTTATTTTCAGCTTATGATTAAATTGAGAATGGAAATGGGGAATGTGTCATAGAGACAACAACCCGACCAAAGGGTGGAAAACAGCCGAAGGCCACAAATAGGTCTGCAACACAGCGAGAATGAATGAGTTTGAATGTTCCTCTAGTATCTTAAGTCTCTCTATTGAGGATCAGTCAAGTCTTCAAATAAATTTTCATATAGTGAAATTGTATTTGCTACAAAGACTTTGAAAGTATATGTTTTGTAGTGTACAGCTACATCTCTTTTTGTAAAGGTTCAACATTACATTTTGTGTTGATTGAAATTTATATAGCCGTAAACATGGTAAGAGAGTTATCGCGTTGTTCTGTTTTAGGTAATAAATATTAAACATTATCTTTGTAACCAATTGATTGACTTAAACATGTGAAAAAAATCAAAACTTCTTTGTAGAAAAATTCAAAAATGCAATTTTTTAGTTGCATAGAAATAAACCCATTACAGTATAATGTAATTCCTCTTTCAGACGTTTTTGTCCAATGTACAATGTTTTAGTTATTATAATGTGAACTACTAATCAAAGATGTATAGTAAAAGATTGATAAAGTTACTCCTCTTCAGTCGCAATTCGAAAATATTGTTAGTCTTATCTGCTCTAGTTTATTACCTTGTCAAAAAAACTGATATAGAAAAACCTCTCCATTGAGAAAATCCAGATTACCTTAAATATTCTGTTCAGGTCACTTACAATATTCCTTGATTATATATTTTTACAAATTCTTCACCATAGAAGTATCACAAACTTAAAAACACAAAATTTGAACATTCACAAGCAAAATTCTGGAGCGTATTTAACAAAATCTGACTTCAAATTAACTTTTCAAAGTTATTGAACATTTATCATGAATTTTATAGAATGTGAAGTATAATGCAACAGTTAACCATCAACACAAACCGTCAATCCCCATTCATAGTAAAGGATCTATTTTATTGTATCATAAACATCTGTTAGAACCATTGAAACAAGTATAATAACAAAAACACCAAACTCCGAGGAAAATTCAAAATGGAAAGTTCCTAATAAAATGGCAAAATCAAAAGCTCAAACACATCAAACAAATGGATAACAACTGACATATTCCTGACTTGGTACAGGCATTTCTTATGCAGACAATGGTGGATTAAACCTGATTTTATAGCTAGCTAAATCTCTCACTTGTATAACAGTCGCATCAAGTTCCATTATATTGACAACGATGTGTGAACTAAACACATAGACATAAAAGGAAAAAATGTCAAAAATAAGGGTACAACAGTCAACATTGTGTTATAATCTGAATCGCTATAAAACAAACAAATATGTCAACAAAGAAAAACACAAATGTATATAGACAAAGCACATTAGCAAAAACGAAAGCCAAAAATACAAAAAAGTACTATAGCATAATAACACAATGACGGGATATATACGTATCGAGCCACGTCAAATGGACATTAACAAAAATAAACTAAACAGTAGAAGTAATAATTTACAAAGACAAATAAAAGAACACTATAACACGTAATTAAGATGTTAAACAACGTCAGTATCTATAACCTATACTACAAGACTGTCGTGTATTATTTGTGAAGTTGATACGGAATATTTATCAACAAGGTCATGGTATTTTTAGATGCATGTTAATTGTATAACCAAAGACATCACCAAATACAAAACTATTGGTACATGTTAATTGTGTGTTCCAAAGACATCGCTAATTACAAAACCATCAGTACATAATAATTGTATAACCCTAAGACATCACCAAATACAAAATCATCGGTACATGTTAGTTGTATAACCCTAAGACATCACCAAATACAAAACCATCGATACATGTACATGTTACTTCTCTTACCCTAAGACATCAGCAAATATAAAACCATCGGTACATGTTGATTGTATAACCCAAAGACATCACACAAAAAAAAACGCATCGGTACGTGATAATTGGATAATCCAAAGACATTACTAAAAACAAAGCCATCGGTTTATGTTACCGTTCTAAACCCTAAGACATCACCAAATACAAAAACCATCATTACATGTTAATTGTATAACCAAAAGACTCACCAAATACAAAACCATCAGTACATGTTAATTGTATAACCAAAAGGCATCTACAAATACAAAACCATCATTACATGTTAATTGTACAACCCTAAGACATCACTAAGTACAAAATCATCGGTACATGTTAATTGTAAAACAGAAAGACATCAACAAATACAAAACCATCGGTACATGTTAATTGTATAACTTAAAGACATCACCAAATACTAAACCATCGGTATATGTTAACTGTAAAACAGAAAGACATCAACAAATACAAAACCATCGGTACATGTTAATTGTAAAACAGAAAGACATCAACAAATACAAAACCATCGGTACATGTTAATTGTAAAACAGAAAAACAGCATCAAATACAAAACCATCGGTACATGCTAATTGTAGAACAGAAAGACATCACCAAATACAAAACCATCGGTACATGTTAATTGTATAACCAAAATTCATCACCAAATCCAAAAGAAACCATCGGTATATGTTCCTACTTTTACCGTAAGACATCACCAAATACAAAATTATCAGGACATGTTTCTTCTTATACACTAAGACATCGCTTAATACAAAAGCCATCGGTATATGTTAATTGTGTAACCCAAAGACATCACCAAATACAAAACCTTCGGTTCATGTTACTACTCTATCCCAAAGACATCACCAAATACAAATCATCGGTACATGTAAAACCCAAAGTCATCACCAATTACAAAACCATCGGTACATGATAATTGAATAAACCTAAGACACCACCAAGAACAAAGTCATCGTAACATGTCACTTCTCTTACCCTAAGACATCACTAAATACAAAACCATCGGTACATGATAATTGTAAAATCATAAGACATAACCAAATATAAAACCATCAGTACATGTTAGTTGTATAACCCTAAGACATCACCAAATACAAAACCATCGATACATGTATATGTTACTTCTCTTACCCTAAGACATCAGCAAATATAAAACCATGATTACATGTTGATTGTATAACCCAAAGACATCACACAAAAAACGCATCGGTACGTGATAATTGTATAATCCAAAGACATTACTAAAAACAAAGCCATCGGTTTATGTTACCGTTCTAAACCCTAAGACATCACCAAATACAAAACCATCATTACCTGTTAATTGTATAACCAAAAGACATCACCAAATACAAAACCATCGGTACATGTAAATTGTAAAACCCAAAGTCATCACCAATTACAAAACCATCGGTACATGATAATTGTATAAACCTAAGACAACACCAAATACCGAGTCATCGTTACATGTCACTTCTCTTACCCTAAGACATTACCAAATACAAAACCATCGGTACATGATAATTGGAAAATCCTAAGACATAACCGAATACAAAACCATCGGTATATGTTAATTGTATAGTCAAAAGACATCACTCAAATACAAAACCATCGGTACATGTTAATTGTATAACCCAAAGACATCACCAAATACAAAACCATCGGTTCATGTTAATTGCATAACCCTAAGAATATCATCAAATACAAAACCATCGGTACATGTTAATTGTATAACCCAAAGACATCATCAAAAACAAAACCATCGGTATGTTAATTGCATGAACCAAAGACATCACAAAATACAAAACCATCAGTACATGTTAATTGTATAACCAAAAGACATCACCAAATACAAAACCATCGGTATATGTTAATTGCATAACCCAAAGAATATCACCAAATACAAAACCATCGGTACATGTTAATTGTATAACCCAAAGACATCACAAAATACAAAACCATCAGTACATGTTAATTGTATAACCAAAAGACATCACCAAATACAAAACCATCAGTACATGTTAATTGTATAACCAAAAGACATCATCAAATACAAAACCATCAGTACATGCTAATTGTATAACCAAAAGACATCACCAAATACAAAACCATCAGTACATGTTAATTGT